>NC_069499.1:1498134064-1498434064 GCF_027579735.1 Bombina bombina
GTTGGTTTTATGGGGGTAGAGGGAGGGGGGAGATAGAGTATATTCTCCACATTATCATGAAAAACTTTTATAGCGTTATATAATCTAGTAAAGTAAGATAAACATGGAGTGGCTTATGTTTGGCCACTTATGGACCAATTTAGCGGGGAGAGAGATAAGGGGACGCAGCGGGCAAAAGCCGCTCAAAGTGGAGTGGGAAGGGGAATGGGGGGGGCGGAGCCAAATAGGATATGAGATCAGGTATGGAAAGACTTAGTAGATGGATATAAAGATGAGCTTCATAGGGGGGACCTGTTATTTACATGACTACTGGGGTGGGCATGGCTCCATCAGAATGAAGTAATTATCTAAATATAGTGTTATGCTTATATAATGAGAAGCTAATGACAAATGTGTAGAATATGCGACTAGAATATTATGGGAAGTAAGGGGCCTTACTAATCACTCTATAATATTATGTGGAGAGGGGAGCTGTGGCATATACAGGATATAGGGAATCTCCAGATGAGCCCCTCTCCTAGGGGAGTGTCATCTATAGACGAAGCTGGAAAAAGGAGTGGGGATATGACCCGCCGGCAATAAGTTCCGGCGGGAAAGGGAGGAGAGAGGCTAATCATGGATAAGAGCTCCCTTTTTTTAATAAAATGAGCTATAACGAGAAGAAGTGAAAAATAGAAGATAGAAACACATACATACATGTCCTCAAAACTAAGATATAAATGCAATCATTACAACAGATAGGCAATGTTTTAGGCATAGAGCTGGGGCTTGTCAAAGGCCCCAGGATACGGCTGTTAGGCAGGAGGATGCCATGACTATGGAGCACGTGCTGGTGATATATCCTACCTATGAAGACATTGACATATAAACATAAAATAACGCTACAAAACCAGCTACGCACATCGAATATATGGCATATATCAATTCCTGTTCTAAGCCAGATAACACAACATATGGGCCAATTGCGACCTTAAAATATATAACAAAAATATGCATGATGTAGTATAATCAGTAAGAGATATAGGATATTATGGGTTGTAGAGTAATCTAAGGATACTAGGGGAGTATCACGGCCAAGGCATATAAATAACTGTAAAGTAAAGATGTTCGGTATTATACTCGTAGTCAGTTATTAAACATATACTGTGAGTTAATTTATCATGTTACCTATAACACCACTTATGTCTAGCGCCCAGCAGAAAAAGCCTACCCTTTTAAATAAGCAGAGAGTAAAAACTTGCTGGATATGCTGGATTGTGCCTTCCCAGTTAACACAACCCAGCAGTATCTAATAATGCTTGTATGGAGATACTGCAGCAGCTAGACCACATACCTCTGAATTTTAAAGGAGCTGTTGGTAATACCAAAGTGGTATCTCTATTTTATTTCAAAGCAAACCAGCTCATCATCTAACTGAGGCTTGCTGACTAATATGTTTCTCCACAATCTATCTGTAATTTATTTACCATAAACCTCAAGAAATAAAAAATAGAACATCAAAATGAAGGGTACAAATAGATTTCAGATCGTAATACTAAGAACTCCACTAGGAATTATATGGGTGCTCAAGACACAACCAGAGACATAAATAGCATTTATAAGCTATACTGCCTGTGCAAATGCAGTGGCTATAGTATACGAAATGCAGTATGGGAAAGGTGTGATATGAAGAGTGTCAACTAGGCTCTCAAAATCTTACACTGCCTAAAAGCTATATGTGAAAGACAAAAGAGCTTTAAATTAAAGTCTTGGCAGACAACATCATTAAATACTTGAGAACAGAGGTGCCTAGAAATTTAACATCTAAACTAAACCTTTCGTTTCCTTCTGAAGGAGCAACGGTACAACAAAACAAAACTTATCTATTCAGCAGTGTAAATGAGCGTCACGGCAACCAAAAATGAAATACCAAAACCAGAGACCTCTAGGAGGGACAGGAAAGAAGAGTAAAGGGGAAACAAAACTCAGGCAGTTCATTACAATAAACTTAAACTTGTATACATGTGGTAGGGGTCAACCAGAGCTAGTAGGGACTTCCCTCAAATTCAGCATGTATCATAAGTTGTTAGTCCATATCTGTTTTAAGGTGATAGGTTAATTATTGCTATGTCCATTAGGGCTGCTCTCTAATTAGAGACAAGAACTGTCCTGTGAGAAACTGTCAGGGCTATGATCTCTAACCCACACCGCTTCTGCGTTGCTGATCTAGTCCGGTTGGAATAGAAGAGAATCTACACTGTGTAGGCTGATCGAGTGAGCTGATGAAAAAATCAGCAGACGGACCCAGCAGCTGTACAAACAGGTCAATGCTACTAGGCAAAGAGTTAGCGAGATAGTCAGATCTCAGCGCAAATGGGTTGAGGTGTTTGGTGCTGGGTTCAGATCGTGGCTTAGTTCCTTCGTGTGTAGACTTCTGTTGTACGGACTTCTGCAGTACTGGGTATCTTAAGCGCCGCATGTACCGCTCAGTTCCCAGTTCTGTTTTCTCACTCCACCTGACCCCGGCATTTGCAGAGGGACCTCCAGAGGCATTAGAATAGGGATATACTATTAGCTGCAGACTTTGTTTTCTGATCGATCTGAGCCGCTGTATCAGCGGCACCTCAAGCCATGTTTCGCTCCGTTGCTCCGACTCTGTGAGGACCATAAAGGGCTGCAAGGTACTGTCCTGCGGGGTTACTTCCATCTGTTCTGTTGTCCGTGGGATAAAATCCTCTTTGCCTACTGGAGACCGATCCACGGACTCACGGGGTAGGGCTATATTGTGGGATCTTCGTTCCCAGCCAGTTGGTCTCCCCAGTGCTTCTCTTGTCAGCGTAGAGTGTTGAGACGGGGCCTTTGCAGCTTTCAATTCAGCAACAAGAGCTTGCTGGTGGTAGTCCAAAGAGGACATTAAGGCTTGAAGGGCCAGATAAATTTGTTGCTCCATTAGAATGTTGTAAAAGAGAATGTCAGAGGAATCTCTCCGTCTGCCAAGATGCTGCGTAGGTAGTTTTAGATATGGTGGCTGGAACTTAGCTGTAATCTCTGTTCGCTAGTAGGCCTCTGTGCTGTTTTTATGTCAATAATGTGCTACCTTAATCCCAGACTTCAGAGTCCGTGTCCTAGAACGTGGCAAGTACCCAATATATAGAAATGTATATCCTTAGGGTGTCAGAAAATAGTCTGTTAAAGATCGAGTTTTAGGAGCTCTAAGATAGTACGTCCTGTAGCTTCGGCAGTTGGCTCCGCCGTTT
The DNA here is from genome assembly GCF_027579735.1 of Bombina bombina. Lineage (NCBI taxonomy): Eukaryota > Metazoa > Chordata > Amphibia > Anura > Bombinatoridae > Bombina > Bombina bombina. Next base: position 1,498,137,301 of record NC_069499.1, read on the forward strand.
TTTTTATATTTTTAATAAATTGTGATATGTACCAGATTCAACCTTTATAAGTATATATTCGTTATTTTTAGAGCGGACTAGATATTTCCCCTAACCTTATAGCTGTTTATTTACCATTGCATATAGATATTCAAGATATTTTTATGTTAGAATGAAGTCAAGGGTTACTTTATTGAGAGGCCCCTTGCCAAGGTAGAAAACACTTAGCATTGGTGAAGAGCTAACAATGATAAATATCCCACTTTGGTGAAATTGGCAAAACCTACTTATACACCTCAACAGCCTTTTCTCTGCTGCAGGAATTATAGCTGCAAACTGAGAACCAGCCTTAGCCAGAAGCATGTGGACATGTTGAGATTTTTGCATTTCAATGCAAAGTTTCTGAAAGAGTGAACAACAGAATGTTATTAACAGTGATAGTCTAACTCTTTCTTGTTCTACCTCTTTTCATACAGTTTGTGGTTTTGTTTTGTTTTGTTTAATTATAAAACTGTGCTCTGCTGCTTAAAATTTAAGAGAAAGTTGTGTTAATGTAAAGTTTTAGTCTGAAGTGTATATTTGTAACACTCATTATGTGGATTTTATTTAAAACATAGAAAACTATTATTGATTCTCTTTTTATCCGATTAGTCGATTAATCGAAAAAATAATCGGCCGATTAATCGAATATGAAAATAATCGTTAGTTGCAGCCCTAAATGACAGTATAACATAATGACATAAAACAGTTTTGTTATTAGATCTGTTGCTTTATACAAACTAAATGCTCTTTCTATTTTCCCTTACAAGTTTGGACGTAGAGATTTATTATATTTAATGTATTCCAAAGTGAATACCGGCTTTACCACAGAAATACTATTTCATGAAAAAGGCAAATAGTCTTTATAGCTAGTAACTTTTTTTTAATTTATTTTAAAACAAACAGAAGAACAAAAGTCAGGGGTGCCACAAAGCGTGAACCAGTATAGGGCACAGGGATCTATACACAGCGTTCTACTCATAAGGATAAAGCACCTCCAGGTGCTATATGAGCATTCAAGAACCTCTTAGTCTCCCTAGTGACTGTCAACCGGCAACCAGAACTAGGGCTGATGTGAATCTCTCACTGAAAGCTTCTTTATCCATGTGGTTATTCACATATGGCCGGCTCCCATTGCACACCAACATAGCCACCATCTCCAAATCAGACTCCAGACATGGAAAGTCAGCTGTGACTTGGTATCACTACATTAAAGGGACACTCAAGTCAAGATAAACTTTTATGATTTAGATAGAACATGCAGTTTTAAGACACTTTCCAATTTACTTCCATTATAACATTTTGCACAGTCTTTTTATATGCACACTTTCTGGGGAACAAGATCCTACTGCGCATGTGTACAAGCTCACAGGGTATATACGTATACTAGTCTGTGATTGGCTGAAGTCTGTCACGTGATACAGGGGGCTGGAAATGGGAGAAAAAATTAATATGTCAGGAAAAAATCTACTACTTATTTGAAATACAGAGTAGGTGCTATTGCATTGTCTTTTTATTATGCACTTGTAAATTATGCAATTCTACTGACTTGAGTGTTCCTTTAATACCAAGAGAGTGTCCAGGGCATATCACTCCAGTAGGGATATTCCTAAATCAGTGTTAAAACAATAGTGGCCAACAGAAGCTAAATAAAAGCAATTGTATTAAAGACACCATATGAGCTACCCTGTAACAGCTGTTTCTTCAGGCTCATAAAGTCTTTACAGATGAAAGCCTGATTTGGAGATGGTGGTTATGTTGGTGTGCAATCGGAGCCGGCCATATGTGAATAACCACATGGATCAAGAAGCTGCCATTTGATCTGTGGACTTTTGATTTAATCTAATTTGATAATCTTTTAAACTCTATAGTTTATTAATTTGGGCATTGTGTTGTCATTAACTATAAGTGAGCTTGATATGCAAATATATATATATGTGTGTGTGTGTGTGTAGATATATATATATATATATATATATACGCCTATATGTGTGTATATATGTATCTACACCTAGGTGTCTGTTACTTGCATGCGAAGACTGGGGCCGTCTAACACTGGACTCTAACTTTGACAGAACCACAGTCAAATAATTGTTTGTTTGTTCGTTTGCCTGTTAGGTGTTTTTCCTTTAGTTGTTGTTGCTAATACAATGCTTTAGGAGCACCATTTATGTATTTGGGGAAGTAGTGTAATAAACACATAGAGTTTGTGCGAATTGCCTTTGTCTGCATCCTTTGATTGGGTACACTTGCTACTTGTGGGTTTCTTGTAATTTTGGTATATGAGTTTGTGCTGGATTAAGGGTATTTTCTATTACATTCTTTTTCCTTATAAATATATATATATATATACACACACATGTCTGAGGAAGGGTTGTATGCCCCGAAACGTCACGTTAAAACTTTGGAGTGTTTAAATCCAGAGAGTGCTCTTTTTCTTTAAAGTTATATATGTTTTACAATTTGCACCCTGGTCCTTGTGTATCTTCGTAAGTGAGAGTGCTCCTTTTTTGAGTTTATTTATATATATATATATATATATATATATATAAATTCTATTTACTACTACTCTATAGGTGAGAGTGCCCCCTTTTGTTGGGACTATATTTGTCTCAAATAGTTCATCTCATATTTTAAAACAAGATTGACTAAATGTGCTATGGAAGAGTATCCTCTTTAAACAGCTTTGTAAAAAAGAATAAAAAAAAAAGCGCACAACAGCTGGGTACTTCTTTCTCTTGTGCAAATTCAGATCTTAGTGTGTTGCACTTTGACAAGAAGGAATCCGGCTCTTAAAGGGCAAGGAAAGTCAAAATTAAACATGATTCAGATAGAGCATGTCATTTTAAGACACTTTTAAATTCACTTCTATTTTCAAATGTGCTTCGTTCTCTTAGTATCCATTGTTAAAAAATGAATGCGCACATATCATACACTAGTGGGAGCTGCTGCTAATTGGTGCCTGCACACATTTGTCTCTTGTGATTGGCTTAACTAGTGGCTAGATTTAGAGTTTTGTCGGTAACGACCCGCGTAGCTAACGCTGGCTTTTTTCTGGCCGCACCTTTAAAATAACTCTGGTATTGAGAGTCCACAGAATGTCTGCGTTAGGCTCCAAAAAGGGAGTGTAGAGACATATTTAACGCCACTCCAACTCTTGATACCAGAGTTGCTTACGGACGCGGCCAGCCTCAAAAACGTGCTCGTGCACGATTCCCCCATAGAAAACAATGGGGCTGTTTGAGCTGAAAAAAAACCTAACACCTGCAAAAAAGCCGCGTTCAGCTCCTAACGCAGCCCCATTGTTGTCTATGGGGAAACACTTCCTACGTCTGCACCTAACACCCTAACATGTACCCCGAGTCTAAACACCCCTAACCTTACACTTATTAACCTCTAATCTGCCGCCCCCGCTATCGCTGACCCCTGCATATTATTATTAACCCCTAATCTGCCGCTCCGTAAACCGCCGCTACTTACATTATCCCTATGTACCCCTAATCTGCTGCCCCTAACACCGCCGACCCCTATGTTATATTTATTAACCCCTAATCTGCCCCCCACAACGTCGCCGCCAGCTACCTACAATAATTAACCCCTAATCTGCCGACCGCAAAGCGCCGCCACCTACGTTATCCTTATGTACCCCTAATCTGCTGCCCCTAACACCGCCGACCCCTATATTATATTTTTTAACCTCTAATCTGCCCCCCACAACGTCGCCGCCAGCTACCTACAATAATTAACCCCTAATCTGACGACCGGAGCTCACCGCTATTCTAATAAATTTTTTAACCCCTAAAGATAATTCTAACCCTAACCCTAACACCCACCTAAGTTAAATATAATTTTATTCTAACGAAATAAATTAACTCTTATTAAATAACTTATTCCTATTTAAAACTAAATACTTACCTGTAAAATAAATCCTAATATAGCTACAATATAAATTATAATTACATTGTAGCTATTTTAGGATTAATATTTATTTTACAGGCAACTTTGTAATTATTTTAACCAGGTACAATAGCTATTAAATAGTTAAGAACTATTTAATAGTTACCTAGTTAAAATAATTACAAAATTACCTGTAAAATAAACCCTAACCTAAGTTACAATTAAACCTAACACTACACTATCAATAAATTAATTAAATAAAATACCTACAATTGCCTACAATTAAACCTAACACTACACTATCAATAAATTAATTAAATACAATATCTACAAATAACTACAATGAAATAAACTAACTAAAGTACAAAAAATAAAAAAGAACTAAGTTACAAAAAATAAAAAAATATTTACAAACATAAGAAAATCTTACAACAATTTTAAACTAATTACACCTACTCTAAGCCCCCTAATAAAATAACAAAGACCCCCAAAATAAAAAAAATGCCCTACCCTATTCTAAATTACTAAAGTTCAAAGCTCTTTTACCTTACCAGCCCTGAACAGGGCCCTTTGCGGGGCATGCCCCAAAAATTCAGCTCTTTTTCCTGTAAAAAAACACATACAATACCCCCCCCCAACATTACAACCCACCACCCACATACCCCTAATCTAACCCAAACCCCCCTTAAATAAACCTAGCACTATGCCCCTGAAGATCTTCCTACCTTGTGTTCACCTCGCCGGGTTCACCGATCGGTCCAGAGTCTTGATCCAAGCCCAAGCGGGGGGCTGAAGAGTGATGTCCATCCTCGGGCTGAAGTCTGGATCCAAGCGGCGGCTGAAGAAATCCATCATCGGGCTGAAGTCGGAAGTCCATCATCGGGATGAAGTCTTCTATCAAGCCGCATCTTCAATCTTCTTTCTTCTGGAGCGGAGCGGAACCATCTTCTTCCAAGCCGACGCGGAACATCCTCTTCAACCGACGACTAGACGACGAATGACGGTTCCTTTAAGGGACGTCATCCAAGATGGCGTCCCTCGAATTCCGATTGGCTGATAGGATTCTATCAGCCAATCGGAATTAAGGTAGGAATATTCTGATTGGCTGATGGAATCAGCCAATCAGAATCAAGTTCAAATCCGATTGGCTGATCCAATCAGCCAATCAGATTGAGCTCGCATTCTATTGGCTGTTCCGATCAGGATCAGCCAATCGGATTGAACTTGATTCTGATTGGCTGATTCCATCAGCCAATCAGAATTTTCCTACCTTAATTACGATTGGCTGATAGAATCCTATAAGCCAATCGGAATTCGAGGGACGCCATCTTGGATGACGTCCCTTAAAGGAACTGTCATTCGTCGGGAAGTCGTCGGAAGAAGAGGACGGATACGTGCTGGAGGTCTTCAAGATGGAGCCGGTCGTCATCGGATGAAGATAGAAGATGCCGCTTGGATCAAGATGGTTGCCAGTCCGGATCGCCTCTTCTTCCCGGATAGGATGAAGACTTTGGAGCCTCTTCTGGACCTCTTCAGCCGCCGGATGATGGATCGCCAGCCCCCGCTTGGGTTGGATGAAGATTTTGGAGCCAGGACCGATCGGTGATACCTGGTATGGTGAAGACAAGGTAGGATGATCTTCAGGGGCTTAGTGTTAGGTTTATTTAAGGGGGGTTTGGGTTAGATTAGGGGTATGTGGGTGGTGGGTTGTAATGTTGGGGGGGGGGTATTGTATGTTTTTTTTTACAGCCAAAAGAGCTGAATTCTTTGGGGCATGCCCCGCAAAGGGCCCTGTTCAGGGCTGGTAAGGTAAAAGAGCTTTGAACTTTAGTAATTTAGAATAGGGTAGGGCTTAGAGTAGGTGTAATTAGTTTGTAAATTATGTAATTATGTTTGTAAATATTTTTTTATTTTTTGTAACTTAGTTCTTTTTTATTTTTTGTACTTTAGTTAGTTTATTTCATTGTAGTTATTTGTAGATATTGTATTTAATTAATTTATTGATAGTGTAGTGTTAGGTTTAATTGTAGATAATTGTAGGTATTTTATTTAATTTATTTATTGATAGTGTAGTGTTAGGTTTAATTGTAACTTAGGTTAGGATTTATTTTACAGGTAATTTTGTTATTATTTTAACTAGGTAACTATTAAATAGTTCTTAACTATTTAATAGCTATTGTACCTGGTTAAAATAATTACAAAGTTGCCTGTAAAATAAATATTAATCCTAAAATAGCTACAATGTAATTATTCGTTATATTGTAGCTATATTAGGGTTTATTTTACAGGTAAGTATTTAGCTTTAAATAGGAATAAGTTATTTAATAAGAGATAATTTATTTCGTTAGAATAAAATTATATTTAACTTAGGGGGGGTGTTAGGGTTAGGGTTAGAATTAGCTTTAGGGGTTAATAAATTTAATAGAGTAGCGGTGCGGTCCGCTCGGCAGATTAGGGGTTAATAAGTGTAGGCAGGTGGAGGAGACATTGTGGGGGTCAGATTAGGGGTTAATAAATATAATATAGGGGTCGTTGGTGTTAGGGGCAGCAGATTAGGGGTACATAAGGATAATTTAAGTAGCGGCGCTTTGCGGTCGGCAGATTAGGGGTTAATTATTGTAGGTAGTTGGCGGCGACGTTGTGGGGGGCAGATTAGGGGTTAATAAATATAATATAGGGGTCGGCGGTGTTAGGGGCAGCAGATTAGGGGTACATAAGTATAACGTAGGTGGCGGTCGGCAGATTAGGGGTTAAAAAAATTTAATCGAGTGGCGGCGATGTGGGGGGACCTCGGTTTAGGGGTACATAGGTAGTTTATGGGTGTTAGTGTACTTTAGAGCACAGTAGTTAAGAGCTTTATGAACCGGCGTTAACCCAAAAAGCTCTTAACTACTGACTTTTTTCTGCGGCTGGAGTTTTGTCGTTAGAGTTCTAACGCTCACTTCAGCCACGACTCTAAATACCGGAGTTAGAAAGATCCCATTGAAAAGATAGGATACGCAATTTACGTAAGGGGATCTGCGGTATGGAAAAGTCGCGGCTGAAAAGTGAGCGTTAGAACCTTTTTTGACTGACTCCAAATACCGGCGGTAGCCTAAAACCAGCGTTAGGAGCCTCTAACGCTGGTTTTCACGGCTACCGCCAAACTCCAAATCTAGGCCTAGATATTTTCAGCTTCCTCTCAGTAGTGCAATGCTATCCCTTCAGCAATGGATAACGAGAATGAATAAAATTTGATAATAGAATTAAATTGGAAAGTTGTTTAAAATTGTTTGTTGTATCTGAATAATAAAAGAAAATTTTGGGGTTTACTATCCCTTTAAAAGAGCCGAAGGCCACAAGCGACTGCCTTCTCCACATTCAGTAGCTAAAAAAGCTGCCGAATACACAGTCTAATTTAAAATGTGAAATGAAATTAATGGCCTTGACATTTGGTAGTCTATGCTGCCATCGTGTGGCCATAATTGTGTATTGTCATAACATTGATTATTGGAGTAATTCCATCAAAATATTTGAAACCTTCAAATAAAGTTACAATGTACTTTTCACTGTGAATCGAACACAGTTATGGCATGCTGTCAGTCTTAAAACATATGGGTCATAAAAGTTTTTTAGGACTTTGAAACAGAATTTAAACTACATACTCATTCACACAGTATATATTTGAGTTTGATTTGGTTGCTTTGTATCACACTTATTTATCACAGTTACAGATAGATATACATACTTATACCCAGGGCAGCATAACATAGATGTGCACATAAACACACTATTAAGCCAAGAGCATATTTCTTAGATACATACACACTTACACATATACAGATATACATACTGTTATATTAAAAGGCATTTTTAAAAAAAAAAAATGTATAGAATCTTAAATCTTAGTGATGTTGTGTGATTGAAATTTTATAATTCATTAGTGCATGTTATTTTTTTTGTCCCTTATTAGCTATAGCCATGTTTACATAGTTGCGAATAATGAATTTTTGGCTGATGTTTATTTGATTCCATTTTTAAACTTAACGTCCCTTGGCAGTTTACATTTTCTTTCTTAGCTCTTCCAAAATATCATCCACAGTTTACTATGTAACTGATATAACTTGCACCACATTTACACTGCACAAATTATCATTTTAACCCTGCCGAACTGTGACCAGAAATCACGTATCAGAAAACTAGACGGTAAGACGCAAAGATCAGACCAAATGGTGTGAAAAAAGTGTTACCAAACATTGTGGTGTTTGTATTAAAGGGACACTGTACCCAATTTTTTTATTTTGTAATTCAGATAGAGCATGCAATTTTAAGCAACTTTCTAATTTACTCCTATTGTCAGTTTTTCTTCGTTCTCTTGCTATCATTATTTGAAAAAGAAGGCATCTAAGCTTTTTTTTGGTTTCAGTACTCTGGACAGCACTTTTTTATTGGTGGATGAATTTATCCACCTATCGGCAAGGACAACCCAGGTTGTTCACCAAAAATGGGCCGGCATCTAAACTTAGATTCTTGCATTTCAAATAAAGATACCAAGAGAATGAAGAAAATTTGATAATAGGAGTAAATTAGAAAGTTGCTTAAAATTTCATGCTCAATCTGAATCACAAAATATTTTTTTTGGGTACAGTGTCCCTTTAATGTCTTTGCTCAGTCTCTAAGGAAAATAATCATTCTCGTTCTGTAATTTGTGAAATCGCTATGAGGTTTAAAATATTGTCAAAACTTTCAAACCTCACTGTACAGAACAAGGTTTGTATTTACCAATTTTTTTTACTGTAAGAAGATGACGACATTATCTATAAAATATAGTAAATCACTACTATTTAAAACATAATTTTGGGCAATCAGTTACAACCCGGTCGCTGCAAATAGATTCACTATAGAAATCCCATTTTAAAAAGAACACTGTAAATTACAATTGCCAAAAATAATTAAAAAAAAGATTTTAAGAAAGGGATTTTTAGATGCGGTTGTGATTTTCGTAATCTCACATTTCCTACAGATCTCATTAGCAGCACAAATGATTGTGTAAGTAGTTTTAAAATACATATACATATGTTGGTACCAATGTAATATTCAATAGCGGCAGTTAAATGCAATTATGTTGAAAAGACACCTTTTACAGGTTTTACCTTCAAGTTTTTCTTGTAAAACAAAAGTTGATGCAGGATTTGCTGAAGCAATATTTTTACTGTTTTATGTGTTTAACCCATGCAAAGAAATTAAACACATAGTTTTAATCCCACTGTCTGTGATTGGTGGCTGCATGTATATGCTAATACTCATTGGCTCACTGGGTGGGTCCTGTTACATTTTTATGTAGCCCCCAAGTGGGACTTTCTGGGCAAGATTACATATGCAGCGTAAGTTTCAGCGTAACTGCTGAAACCCACGTCGCCCGTAAGTTCACCTTGCACACCGGGTGAATCACATAAACGGTGCCGGCAGATAATATACTGCCGTAAATCGAACAAACTGGTGAGGTTCAGAAATATGTGCAGCTACACATTTCTGGCATCGCCAGTGACTTACACCAGCATATCATCTTGCGGCGCGTAATTTTTAAAAAAAAGTTTAAATCACACGTAAATATCTAATAAGGCTAAAAAAATAAAATAAACTGACACGTCAAAACACCATTCAAAACACCTAATCCCCAATCCTCCCACATCGCAAATACTATTAAAAATGATTAACCCCTAAACCGCCAACCCTCATCAACGCAAACTACTATATAAACCTATTAACCTCTGAACTGCCATCCCCCAACAACGCAAAAACCTAATTTACCTATTAACACCTAAACCACTATCCTCCAACAACGCAAAGTACCTAATTGACCTATTAACACTTAAACCACCAACCCCCACAACGCAAACACCTACTTAACCTATTAACCCCTAAACAACAGAAAGTATTAACATAATAACTAAGCCCCCTAACCTAACACCCCCTAAGTTAACCCCAATTAAAATACACTTACATAAAATAAAAAAATACTAACTACATTAAAAATGAATTTAAAAATTACAAAAAAATTAAAAACATAAATTACTAAAAAAAAAAAATAACATTACCCCCCCCAAAAAAATTATTACACAAAAAAAAAACTAAAATTACAAAAAAAAATCCTAACATTACAGAAAATAAAAAACGAAATTATCCAAAATAAAAGGTATTCCTAATCTAATACCCCCTTAAAAAAAACACACCCCCCCAAAAAAAACAACAACCCTAATCTATAATAAATTACCAATAACCCTTAAAAGGACCTTTGTATGGCATTGCCCTAAGTTTAAAAGCTCTTTTTCCCTGAACAAATACAAAGTATCCCCTAACAATTGGGCATGTGTATGGACATTGCCCTTAAAAGGGCATTCATCTCTTTTGCAGCCCATAAAAAACACCCCCCAAAAAATTTAACACTAACCCCACAATAGGTACTCACCATTACTGAAGTCCGACGATCTATCTTCTTCCAGGCGGCTCCATCTTCATCCATCGCGGGTCCATCTTCTATCTTCTTGGTGGAGGCGCAGAGCAGTCATCGGATGCGGAGCAATCATCAGCGACGTGGAGGTCCTCTTCATGCGATCGTCCGCCGCAAACTGAAGCTTGAATGCAAGGTACCCCTTTTATATTGGGGTACCCTTGCATTCCTGTTGGCTAAAAATTTCAAATCAGCCAATAGGATGATAGCTGCTTACATCCTATTGGCTGATTACAACATAGGTTGTAATGTTAGGGGGTACTTTGTATTTTTTTTAGGGAAAAAGAGCTGTTAAACTTAGGGCAATGTTTTAGATTAAGGATTTTTTTTAAGGGGGTATTAGATTAGTAATAACTTTTTATTTTGGATAATTTGGTTCGTTATTTTTTGCAATGTTAGCTTTTTTTTTTGGAATGTAATGTTATGTTTTTTTATGTCATGTTATGTTTTGTTTTTTTACGTAATGTTAGTTTTTTTTTTTTTTACTAATTTAGGTTTTTTATTTTTATTGTCGTATTTTATTAATTTTTAATGTAGTTATTATTAATTTTATTTTATGTAAGTGTATTTTAATTGGGTTTAAGTTTGGTGGTGTTAGGTTAGGGGGTTTAGTTATTAGGTTAATACTTTGCGTTGTGGGGTTTGGCGGATTAGGGGTTAATAGGTTAATTAGGTCCTTTGCATTGTGGGGGGTTGGCAGATTAGACGTTAATAGGTTAAAGGGATACTGAACCCACATTTTTTCTTTCATGATTCAGATAGAGCATGCAATTTTAAAGGGACATTGAACCCAGATTTTTTCTTTCATGATTCAGATAGAGCATGACATTTTAAGCAACTTTCTAATTTACTCCAACTATAATTTTCCCTTCGTTCTCTTGCTTTCTTTATTTTAAAAGCAGGAATGTAAATTTTAGCAGCCAGCCCATTTTAGGTTCAGCACCATGGATAGCGCTTGCTTAATGGAGGCTTACATTTACCCACCAATAAGCAAGCAGTACCCAGGTTCTCAACCAAAAATGGGTCGGCTCCTATGCATCACATTCCTGCTTTTTAAATAAAGATAGCAAGAGAACGAAGAAAAAAATTATAATAGGAGTAAATTAGAAAGTTGCTTAAAATTGCATGCTCTATCTGAATCATGAAAGAAAAAAAATTGGTTTAGTGTCCCTTTAAGCAACTTTATAATTTACTCCTATTATCAATTTTTCTTCGTTCTCTTGCTATCTTTATTTGAAAAAGAAAGTCCAGAACACTGGACAGCACTTGTTTATTGGTGGATGAATTTATCCACCAATCTGCAAGAACAACCCAGGTTGTTCACCAAAAATGGGCCGGCATCTAAACTTACATTCTTGCTTTTCAAATATAGATACCAAGATAATGAAGAACATTTGCTAATAGGAGTAAATTAGAAAGTTGCTTAAAATTGCATGCTCTATCTGAATCACAAAAGAAAAAAATTGTGTTTAGTGTCCCTTTAATTAGGTACTTTGCGTTGTGGGGGGGCATGGCAGATTAGGGGTTAATAGTGTAATTAGGTACTTTGCGTTGTGGGGGGGATGGTAGATTAGGGATTAATAGGGTAATTAGGTACTTTGCGTTGTGGGGAGGTGGTGGATTAGGGGTTAATACATTAGGTAGTTTGCGTTGTGGGGGGTGGCAATTTAGGGGTTAATACTTCTTATTACACATTGCGATATGGGGGGATGGCGGTTTACGGGTGGATATTGCGCATACGTTAGGTGTTTGTTAAGGCTTCCAGGGAGTTATAGTACATTTATACTCAGCGCAAGGCTTGCTGCGTCTGCCTATGTGTGGTGAGGTGAAAATGGAGTAAAATATATCCATTCTGTGTAAACTGAATATGTGATACCAACTTGCAACGCTGGTTTTGTGTTAGTTTATGGGAGAAAAAACTGCGGCCGACGTGTGAAATATACGTGCGTATACCCAGTAACCCAATAAACACACACACTGCTGTTCAAATACCTTAGAGACACACACACATCTCTGGTCTTGGAGCACAATAAGTTAATTGCATGTTTCTAATTAGCATCAGTACGCACCATTTAAGGGATCGGTCAATAATACAGGCTCTTTAACCTGTGGTGTAATCGCTAACCCCCCAAATCAATATTTGTTTTTGTCTTCAATTGTGAGCATTTGGTTTTCCGATTACAAAATCAGGAGAATGATGAAGCAGATAATGATTTCAGGAAATGACAATTTGGAGCTTCAGGAGTAACTAACAGTAGAAACAGTTCAGGATTGCGACCACTGATAAAGCACACTGGGCCAGATTATGAGTGGAGCGCAAACGTTTGCACGCAAGCGATAAGGGGTTTATCGTAAGGGTTTGTGCTTGTCAGGCTTTTCGCTCGTATTAAGAGTTGAAAGTAAACGTGATCGCTTGAGCACAATCACTATTTACGCTAGAATGATTACCGCATCCTCAGAGTTCTGGTTAAATGTTTCCCGAAACAAAATGTCACAAAACACATCAAAAATACATTACAAAGTACACTTATACTCATAATAACAGCAGCTAATAAAATGTATTCAAAAAAATATTGCACATAAAAGTTAGAACTGCTCAAAAATATGAGATCTCAGGTGTTAGATGTCTGTAGGAAAAGGATGATTGAGCTTTCTTTTTGTATTGTGGCAAGTTAAATAGTGGTACTGGATCGGAGGTTAAAGGAGGTGGGAACAGCTGGGGAGAGCATTCTGCTCAGGTAGGGTGGGAGCTTCCCAGAAAGGCTCTTAAACACAAGGCTGGAAAGATGGAGGGTGCGTCTGGATTCCAGCGACAGCCAGATTAGTTTTTTTAGCATGTCACAATGGTGGGTCCTGTAGTTACATTGTAGCAAAAAGCGACAGAACGAGTTATACAGTGTATTAAGTTTATTAAGGTGAATTTGTTTTAACATAGAGATACATACATAAACATGTCTAAAGATGTGTATAGATATATGTCAATATATGTGTACATATCTATTTATATGTGCATATATATATATATATTTACATACATATATACACAAATAAACACATCAATACATATGTACACATATATAGAAATACATATAAGTGCAAGTAAATGAAAACGTAAAATTATATTTATGCAATATTCATCTATGCTATAATTGCATTTGTAATGTCCGTTGCCGTCGGCAGTTGCGCACGCATCCTCAATGGAATGTTGGCAGCGCGAGGCAGCCAACAGAATGTTGGCTGTGCGCGCAGCCAAAAGAATTCACCTGCATCCAGGTGGATTCCGAAAATGGCTGGGTGGTTTCCGAAAATTTTCGGAATCCACCGGGATGCAGCAAAGGCAAACGGAGTATTAAAAAAAAAAACACCACCCGCACGAAGTATAACAAAAAGAAAGCCCTCGAACCTCCCATACGAAGTATTAACACATACACTGCAAACCCACACATCGCAAAATAATAAAGTAATTAACCCCTTAATCCCTTAACCGTTAACCACCCACATCGCAAGAAACCTAATTACCCTATTAACCCCTAAACCGCAAAACCCCCACATCGCAATAAAGCTAATTACCCTATTAACCCCTAAACCGCAAAACCCCAACATTGCAATAAACATAATTAACCTGTTAACCCCTAAACTGCAAACCCCCCACATCACAATAAACCTAATTAACCTATTAACCCCTTAAACCGCCAAAACCCACAACACAAATAACTACTAAGTCCCCTAACCTAACAACCCCTAACCTAATATCCCCTAAATTAACACAAATTACCTAAACTAAAAAATACTAAAGTTACAAAAAATAAAAAAGTTGATTACAAAAAATAAAACAGGTTAACATTACAGAACATACAAAAACAAATTACCAAAGTTTGCAAAATTAAACCTAATCCCTATGAAAATAAAAAAGCCCCCCCAAAATAAAAACACCCCCTAATCTAAGAGTAAACTGCCAATCGCCCTTAAAAGGGCTTTTTGCAGGGCATTGCCCCAAGATTAACAGCTTGACATTAAAGTCTAAATTGCCCTTAACAGTGAACCCCCTCCCCACCCACCAAACCCCCGAAAATAAAATAACCTAACACTAAAACACCTAAACTACCCATTGACCTGAAAAGGGCATTTGTTTGGGCATTGCCCTTAAAAGGACATTTAGCTCTTTTAGGAATTGCCCACACTAATCTAAATAAACCCCCCAAAATAAAAAAATAAATAAAAAAACCTAAGTCTAACCCCCAGGTTGATACTCACCATTCCTGAAGTCCGGCAGAGAAGGTCCTGTCCCATGCGGTGTAGTCTTCTTCCAAGCGGTGACCTATTCTTTCTTCTTCCAGGAACAATCCGGCGTGGAGTGGGGGGTGGAGCTGAAGACCGATGATCGCGGAGCTGAAGACCGGCGACCCTGGAACTGAAGACTGGCGACCCTGGAACTAAAGACCGGCGAGGAACTGAAGACCGGCGACCGCGGGGCCATGGAGCTTGGAGGATCCTCTTCTTCCGATCGTCGCCGTACACTGAAAAGTAGTGAATTCAAGGTACGCGCTTAAAGATGGCGTCCCTTGAATTCCTATTGGCTGATTTGATTCTTCAAATTCAAATCAGCCAATAGGATGAGAGCTACTGAAATCCTATTGGCTGATTTAAACAGCCAATAGGATTTCAGTAGCTCTCATCCTATTGGTTGATTTCAATTTGAAAAATCAAATCAGCCAATAGGATTTCAAGGGACGCCATCTTTAATCGCGTACCTTAAATTCACTATTCAGTGTACGGTGACGATCGGAGGAAGAGGATGCTCCATGGCTCTGCAGTCGCCGGTCTTCAGTTCCACCATCGCCGGTCTTCAGTTCCGCTGTCCTGGTTGAAGAAAGAAGAGGTCCCTGCTTGGAAGAAGATTTCTGCCACTTGGAAGAAGACTTAACCGCATGGAAGAGGACCTGCTCCGCCGAACTTCAGGACCCATGAGTATCTATTTGGGGCTTTAGTGTTAGGTTTTTTTTTTTTAATTTTTTTTTTTTTGTTTGTTTTTTAGATTAGGGATGGACAGCAAAAGAGCTGAATGCCCTTTTAAGGGCAATGCCCATACAAATGCCCTTTTCAGGGCAATGGATAGTTTAGGTTTTTTATTTTGGTGGGTGGGGGTTTTACTGTTAGGGGTTTTTAGTATTTTTAATTCTTAAAATAGCTGTTAAACATAGGGCAATGCCCTACAAAAGGCCCATCTAAGGGCTATTGGTAGTTTAGCATTAGATTAGGGGGTGTTTTTATTTTGGGGGTCTTTTTTATTTTCTTAGGGATTAGGTTTAAATTTTTAAACTTTGGTAATTTTGGTTTTTAATTTTCTGTAATATTACATTTTTTATTTTCGGTAATTTTATCTTAATTTAAACTTAGGTTTATTTTTTAATTTTTGGAGGCTAGACTTTTTTTTTTTTAAATATTTTTTTTATTTTTTAGATTAGAGATGGGCAGCAAAAGAGCTGAATGCCCTTTTAAGGGCAATGCCCATACAAATGCCATTTTCATGGCAATGGATAGTTTAGTTTTTTTAGTGTTTGGTTTATTTATTTTGGGGGGTTTGGTGGGTGGTGGGTTTTACTGTTAGGTGGACTTAGAATTTTTGGTAACTGCAAAAAAACTGTTTAACTTAGGGCAACGTCCTACAAAAAGCCCTTTTAAGGGCTATTGGTAGTTTAGCATTAGATTAGGGGGTGTTTTTATTTGGGGGGGGATTATTTTTATTTTTGGGGGGTTTTAGACTTTTTTTTTAGATTAGGCAGCAAAAGAGCTAAATGCCCTTTTAAGGGGAATGCCCATACAAATGCCCTTTTCAGGGCAATGGATAGTTTAGTTTTTTTAGTGTTAGGTTTATTTATTTTGGGGAGGTTTGGTTGGTTTGTGGGTTTTACTGTTAGGGGAACTTCAGCATTAGATTAGGGGATGTTTTTTATTTTTTTGGGGGGGGGGAGCTTTTTCATTTTCATAGGGATTAGGTTTAATTTTTTAATTTTTGATGATTTGTTTATTTTTTTCTGTAGATCAATTTATTTATTTTTTTCATTAACAACACATAGACTGCCCTCTGGGCAGGCTTACCAACTAGTATTTAATAAAGTGTTATACTGTGTATTTACTGTAAATATTTCACATTCCAATATTCTGCACATAGCAGAATATGTTCTAAGCATTTTTAACTAGATCTGTATAAATCTATACCTATACAGTGCTTTTTTTGTTAAAAAAAAAAAAAAAAGGTGCCAGTACTCATTGATTATTGATTGATATATTCTGCTCAGTAACTTTTAGAAAAGCAAAGGGACAACATTATTTACATTGTTTGATGTATTTTGAACCCCCTCTCTTGTGAAAACTAGAGTATTTACATGATGATTACAAATATTACCTGTTATGTGTTAAAGGAGGTGGGGGTACTCAGTACCGGTGAGTACCCCCACAAAAAAGCCTTGCCTATATATAATCTTGTGTATGTATATCTATCTATCTATCTATATATATATCTATCTATCTATATATAGATAGCAGCAGTTATCCCACAAGTTTTGCTGGTGTTGTGAGACATGCCGTTTTTGATCATGTATTCATGGATTGTTTTAAACTGAAATAAATCAAGTTTTGGACCTGCAAAAAGTCTTCTGCAATTCGTTTTCTTTATTGCTATATATAGGTATAGATAGGTATAGATATATATTTTTTTCCAAAAAAAATCAGATATATATAGAAATATTTATTTATGAATAAATAGAACATATTCTGTTATGGTCAGAATATTGGAATGTGAAATATTCATATTTTTATGTCAGGTTAGCGCACATGAGAATATGTGATTGGGTTTGCGCAAGAGTGGGGTGTTTTTTTCTCTCCATTGACTTCTATGGGGGTATACGTGAATGTGCATGCAATATTCTAAGTTCAGCTTTTTACGCTCGTCAAGTTAGCACGCAAGCAAGTTTACTTTTAACTCATAATATGAGCACAACTCGACATGCACAAAAAGTTACTTCTAGCGCAGTTAACGCTCGAGTGGGAGGGTTAATTAGCGCTCCACATGTAATCTGGCCCACTGACAATACAGGCAAATGTTCAGAAATCATCTACTGAAAACAAGCGTAAGATTGTGCTCAGCCCTATATTTAGTAACGAACACTCATAAAATCATAACATGCTCTAACAAACTTCCACACTGTGAAGAAAACTTTTGTAAAACTATATTGGACGCTAAATGATGAATCATCACAATCTTTCCATTAAATTGCTATAATAATTAAACTGATGAGATGCAATAGACAATTATAAAGGAACATTGGTTGCTCCTAGTTGGTTCAACAGCCATGTCCTGCTCACTAACTGTAGTGTGTTGCAACTCCCAAGTGGGACTTTACCTATGTGTTTATCTCACTCAAGGTCGTTAAGGGTTTGAATGTCTGTTGCATCTCAGTCTGAATGTATAACATCGAAATGGATAGATTGCTATGATTCATCAATTAGCTGGAATAATATTAATTAGTTGTGAGATGAGACTGATTCACCATTTACAACAAGAAACCTTTGGTTCATTTCTCTGATTGCAATAACAATTCTTTGGGATGGAAGAAACCTATGGGTTATATTCCAATCTTCTTGTGAGTTTATTTGCAAACAGATTAATGATGTGTAATCACCCGATTTAAATCCTGAGACATCTCAGTCCTTTATAACTCTGGTTTTCAGACGGGGAACATCCGGGCAGCAGCCATGATAGGTCGCAAAACTGTTTGTTCCTTCAAGCCTTAATATAAAACTATACAAAATCTTCTCTCTAAAGCTTCATCATGCATTACTTTTAACTACGTTTTGTGTAGTAAAGAAAACTCTCCTGAATAATATCACTATTGCCAGGTTTGATGCTACACTCAGTTTACCGGATCAATTTATAGGTTGCGGCCTATTATCTAACCCCTCGGCAGGACACCTGAGTGTCTCTGTCGTTACAGAACAGTGTTAATCCGCAAGACACCGCAAGATCTCTTATCCATCTAACATCTCAACGCACGCCTAATCTGCTAATCCTAACAACATTGGCTACCTGATAGCTCCTGGGATAGACATGGAACCAGCTGCTTTCCTAAAAGAGCTCTGCACTCTTCTAGACTTTTATCAAGCTGACCGTACAGAGACAAAAAGAGCAGCATTGAGCCCATCTATGGAATTAGCCAGGTTGATGATCTACAAAGGGCCTCCCCTCCCATGCTGGATGGCGATAGTGAAGGACTTGTACCGCAGCGTTTACCAAATACAAAGCCTGAACAAATAGCATGGTCCTTAGAATGAGGACTATGAGCCTTCCTCTGACTCCTATTCCATACATTGTGGTCTGACCCCTGCCGCTTACCTGCAAGATTCTCACAAAAGACCAGCAAACAGATCACTCACTCCTATAAGAACCTCGGCACATCTCAAGTGGTGGTCAAAAGGTGCCTTGACTCCCACTAACTGCAACATACATTACGGAGACTTCAATACAAGATTACCCACTACAAGATCTTTCGGCCCTCTTGGAACAGACCCGGAATGTTGGCCCAAAAGCGTCAGGACTTACTTTTGCCATGTCTCATTTAACAGAGCTCTGGATTCCTGAAATCTGCACTGATGGTAGACACAGCAGGTGGGACCCAGGACAACCTTCCAGTATATGAAGTAGACATGGACATGTTGTCTACTTTGCTATGATAGGGTATTGGTCTCCGGGATTGGATAGACTGTGGTGAGCACATCAGTATTTGATCTCCCCCAGCTGGCTTTATATGATGCTTTCTAGAGCTGAGACTTCTCAAAAGTAGCTAGCTAACAATACAAAATAAATGTCTAGTTAAGTATCGTTAATATATCTCTACTCCACTGTAATGTTTTATGTTGAGACCCTATATGTTCAAATACTGTGAGTTTATATGCTTGTCGCAATTGATCATTTGCTCATGTAAGTGCTATTTGGGATAACACAAATGCTATTAACTGGGAAGTAAGTTGTAAGAGACCGTTGTTTTTGATATATAATATATAGCAGAATACTATACCCACTGCCATACACAGTACTAAAGCCTCGCTCAGGGTTATTGCATTGCAGCTTGAAACTAACCCGGGAATGAGGTTTTACTTCTGATATATCACAATAATATCTCACACTTAGTTCATAAACTGTATTTAGAGCTCTAGAATAGTAGTCTCCCTTAATGCTCTTGAGAATGTACATCCATGCTGGCCCCCAGGAATAGTATACCAATTTAACATATCAACTCACAATATATAGAATGTCCCTTTCCATTCTTATATTTTTACAATCTCTGTTATATACTCTATGATGGGAGGTGACTCTACTGTCAGCGGCCGAGACAATGGGGCTTGCTAGGCCTATATGTAGATCCTCCTCTTTCCTACATATTTTATCACTTAGGATGAAATTCATTTTTTAAATGATTCCTTTAAACCTATTCAGAAGGACGTTCTTTATCAACAGCAGATGCATAGTCTACAACCACTTAAATTATTGGCAGTATTCATTCCTAGAAGCACATGAGATTAGCTCTGATAATTCTTATGTTCATTACTTATGGGTCGTGCCTGCTTCATACGAGATTTAAGATGACAGCAGATAGCTCTATATCAACAGTTGTAAGTTCGATGTCTTTCAATAGAAAAGTCATATAGAGTTATATTTTAGATTTACAAAGAATATTAAGGCTATCATTAATTCCTATGATCTTTCTAGAGTTCCAGTAACTATAGAATTTGTATTTTAGGGTTAATACTGACTTAAGCTCCGTACATCCTTGAATACTAAGGTAGAGTATAAACAAAACAAAAAAAATGTCATTAAAAGTAGACAAAGGGGACTTAGCATAAAGTTGTTATTAAATAATCAGTTATGACCCAACAATTATAATTACTGATATCCCTTATAAATTATAAATAATTGGGTGTTTGGATCAGCAATTTAATTTTGATCTATCAAATAACTGAAGGGCACAGTAATATTTCAGTAGTGAAATGAATGAGGTTTATTGGATTAACAGAAAATGTGCAATATGCATCCAAACGAAATTAGACAGGTGCATAAATTTGGGCACTCTTGTCATTTTGTTGATTTGAATACCTGTAACTACCTAGCACTGATTAATTGGAACACACAATTGGTTTGGTGAGCCCATTAAGCCTTGAACTTCATAGACAGGTGCATCCAATCATGAGAAAAGGTATTTAACCCCTTAATGACAACTGACGTACCAGGTACGTCATGCATTAACAAGTAGTTAATGACAATGGACGTACCTGGTACGTCAGTTGTCTAAGAGAGTGCTGGAAGCGATCGCAATCGCTTCCAGCAGCTCTCAGGGTATTGCAGTGATGCCTCCATATGGAGGTATCCTGCAATACCTTTTTAGAAGACTCTGATGCAGAGAGAGCCACTCTGTGGCCCTCTCTGCACCGGTAGCGATGGTGCCGGTTCGTTGGTGGGTGGGAGCGTAACAGGGAGGCGGGTGGGCGGCCCATCGCTACCCGGCATCCGGTTCCTAGAAGTGCAATGTGCACGCCGGGTGCCGGGAGCGTGCGGGGTGCACGCCGGGTGCCGGGAGCGTGCGGGGGGGCGCGCGTGCACGTGCGCATTACCTGGCACTGACACTGACACCAATGAGGAGGGAAGAGGGGGGGGGGGGGGAAGATGTTTTAATAAAATAATATAAAAGGATCTCGGAAGGGTAGGGGGATAGGGGTATTGTGGGGGGTTGCTACACTACAGAAAACATAAAAAAAAAACAAAAGAACAAAAAACACTTTTGTTTTTGGGGCAAATTGGGTACTGGCAGACAGCTGCCAGTACCCAAAATGGCCGCAATTAGATAGGGGAGAGGGTTAGAGAGCTGGAGGGGGGGGGGGGATCATGGAGGTTGGGGCTAAGGCAGGAGTCCATCAAAGCTAAAATATTTTATTTTTTTTATAAAAAAAAAAAAAAACTCCTTTTATTTAGTACAGGCAGACTTTCTGCCAGTACTTAAGATGGCGGGGACATTTGTGGGGTGGGGGAGGGAAGAGAGCTGTTTGGGAGGGATCAGGGGGGTGGGATGTGTCAGGTGGGAGGCTGATCTCTACCCTAAAGCTAAAATTAACCCTGCAAGTTCCCTACAACCTACCTAATTAACCCCTTCACTGCTGGGCATAATTTACATGTGGTGCGCAGCAGCATTTAGCGGCCTTCTAATTACCGAAAATCAATGCCAAAGCCATATAAGTCTGCTATTTCTGAACAAAGGGGATCCCAAAGAAGCTTTTACAACAATTTGTGCCATAATAGCACAAGCTGTTTGTAAATAATTTCAGTGAGAAACCTAAAATTGTGAAAAATGTAAAGTTTTTTTTTTATTTGCTCGCATTTGGCGGTGAAATGGTGGCATAAAATATACCAAAATGTGCCTAGATCAATACTTTGGGTTGTCTTCTAACAAAAAATATATACATGTCAAGGGATATTCAGGTATTCCTGACAGATATCAGGGTTCCAATGTAACTAGCGCTAATTTTGAAAAAAAGTGGTTTGGAAATAGCGAAGTGCTACTTGTATTTATGGCCCTATAACTTGCAAAAAAAGCAAAAAACATGTAAACATTGGGTATTTCTAAACTCAGGACAAAATATAGAAACTATTTAGCATGGGTGTTTTTTGGTGATTGTAGATGTGTAACAGATTTTGGGGGTCAAAGTTAGAAAAAGTGTGTTTTTTTCCATTTTTTCCTCATATTTTATTATTTTTTTTGTAGTAAATTATAAGACATGATGAAAATAATGGTATCTTTAGAAAGTCCATTTAATGGCGAGAAAAACGGTATATAATATGTGTGGGTACAGTAAATGAGTAAGAGGAAAATTACAGCTAAACACAAACACTGCAGAAATGTAAAAATAGCCATTGTCATTAAGGGTAAGAAAACTGAAAAATGGTCCGGTCATTAAGGGGTTAAGGTGGCCAATTGCAAGTTGTTGTTCTCTTTGACTCTCCTCTGAAGAGTAGCAACATGGGGGCCTCAAAACAACTTTAAAATGACCTGAAAACAAATATTGTTCAACATTATGGTTTAGTGAAAGGCTACAAAAAGAAAAGCTATCACAGAGATTTAAGCTGTCAGTGTCCACTGTGAGGAACATAGTGAGGAAATGGAAGACCACAGGCACAGTTCTTGTTAAGGCCAGAAGTGGCAGTCCAAGTAAAATATCGGAGAGGCAAAGGATGGTGAGAACGGTCAAAAACAGTTCACAGACCACCTCCAAAGACCTACAACATCAACTTGCTGCAGATGGTGTCACTGTGCATAGTTCAACAATTCAGTGCACTTTGCACAAGGAGAAGCTGTATGGGAGAGTGATGCGGAAGAAGCCTTTTCTGCACACACGCTACAAACAGAGTCGCTTTAGGTATGCAAACGCACATTTGGACAAGCCAGCTTCATTTTGGAAGACGGTGCTGTGGACTGATGAAACAAAGATTGAGTTATTTGGCCATAACAAGGTGCATTATGCATGGCGGCAAAAGAACACAAGACAAACACTTGCTATCCACAGTAAAATTTGGTGGATGTTCCATCATGCTGTGGGGCTGTGTGGCCAGTGCCGGTACTGGGAATCTTGTTAAAGGAGGGTCGCATGATATCAGCAGATACTTGAGATTAATGGTGAGGAATCAGTCACAAAGTTGAAGTTACGCAGGGGCTGGATATTTCAACAAGACAAGACCCAAAACACTGCTCACAATCTACTCTGGCATGTATGCAGAGGAACAAGTACAATGTTCTGGAATGGCCATCCCGGTCCCCACTCCTAAATATCATTGAAAATCTGAGGGGTGATTTGCAGTGGGCTGGCAATGCTCGGCAACCATCAAACCTAACTGAACTGGAGATGTTTTGCAAGGAGGAACGGTCCAAAATACCTTTATCCAGAATCCAGACACTCATTACAGGCTATAAGAAGCGTCTAGAGGCTGTTATTTCTGCTAAAGGAGGCTCTACTAAATATTGATGTAATATTTCTGTTGGGGTGCCCAAATTTATGCATCTGTCTAATTTTGTTTTGATGCATTTGCACATTTTCTGTTAATCCAATAAACCTCATTTCACTACTAAAATATGTGTCCTTCAGTTATTTGATAGATCAAAATGAAATTGCTGATCCAAACACCCAATTATTTATAAATGAATATCATGGAAATTGTCAGGGGTGCCTAAACTTTTGCATACGATTGTACCTCCCCCACTTCCCTCATCCTCCAGTCATTCTTTGCCTTTCGTCACAGGAGGTTGGCAGAGAAGTGTCAGAAGATTTCTGAGTAGTTCCTTATGGAGGGCAGTACCCTTCGAGATGAAAATTGATGAAAAGTTAGAGTCTGGAGATGCAGGGAGATTCTTTCTCCGAACCCATCCAGACTCATATTAACAGCTCCTTAAGCAATCAGCGTTGACGAGTTTTGCTGCCTGCTTTTCTTCACTCAAGCCCATGTCAGAGGCGCTGCTACAATCTGTCAAACTTGAAGGACCGTGTCACTGTTCCACGGCAGAGATTCCGGTAAGATCGTTTCATTATTTTACACACATGTTAACGATAGAAGACAGGGTCACAGTGGGGCTCCTTTATCTTTATGGAATCAAGGGTTAATATATCCTGAGGGGGATTATTGAACAGTGGGGTTTTTAAATCATGTTTGTTATGTGATTTTGACTGTTTATGTGTAAGAACGCTTGGGCTCTGATACGTAACGTACAGGTTATTTTCATTTTGGGAGCTGCGCAGTTTCTTTATATTAAGCTGGCGCGCTTTTTTCTTAGCAGGTCCTGCATGAGCACCATGTGACCAGGAATGGTCACATTTTTTTCACCGCTT
The DNA here is from genome assembly GCF_027579735.1 of Bombina bombina. NCBI lineage: Eukaryota > Metazoa > Chordata > Amphibia > Anura > Bombinatoridae > Bombina > Bombina bombina. Next base: position 1,498,161,629 of record NC_069499.1, read on the forward strand.
ATGATTCCTGACCGGATGTCTGCGGAGAGGAGCTTCTTCTCTGTCTGCCTGGGTCATAGGAGGTGGTGAGTGCCCCAGCCATTGGGGGTATAAGGTGCCAGTTGTTTTTCCTTTCTATAATTTGATATAGACGAGTTATGGAGGTTTCGGATAGTTTAGAGGGGGATCCCTCAAATACAGAATTTGATACCTGTGTATATTGTGAGGAGGCTTGGGTAATCCAGCCTGCTCGATTATGTTCCGTATGCCTCAATAGAGTGTTCTCATCAACCAATGTTGAGATGTTAAAGACAATTGAGCCATCCGCCTCTGAGGACTCTTCGTCCAGTGAGGTGTGTATCCTTGATTCTGTTCCTACATATGCAGTTTTCCCGAGTTCCGATCCTCCTTCGCCTGTAAGGGGTTTGTTTCCACCAGAGGTTACTATGCAGTTCCACATGGCCATCTCTACGGCCTTAGCGAGATTACCTATTCCTGCTACACAAGCAAGGGGTTAGTCCGGGCTCTCTTGCCCAAGGACAATTGGTGTCCGATCAGTCCTCTGGGGATGCGGTTCCCTCTGAGGCTTCAGAGTGAGAACCTTCAGGGTCGGAGTCTGCTGACTTGGGTCCTCCGAGTGCGGAGGGCTTAGCATTTAGGTTTAGATTGGCATGCCTGCATTTACTTTTGAGAGATGTTTTGGAGATTTTAGAGGTTTCCTGTATTGCTCCGTCAGTTAAATCTCTGTCCTCTAAATCAGATAACGATCTTAACTAAGACGAGTGGAGGATGGTGATATTCCTCATCGTCTTGTTTTAATTTTTGTTTTATCATTTATTTAGAATCCCAGTTCCGAGCTCTATGGGGGGCTGTGTCGTATGATAGGCAGGACCTGTTTTTGTTTACACACTCCTTTTTCAGCTTATTACTGTGGGCAGTTGCCTTTTTATTTGCTATTCCGTTCCGGATAGTTTTTTGTTTTAGAAACTCTTCTTAGAAAGATGTTTCGTCACATGGGAATTTTTGATACTATCAACTTTGATGGTCGAGATTGCTGGAGACTTCCGGTGGAAGCTTATAGATTTCTGCTCGGGGTGATAGTTCCCCTGACATTTTAGAGGAAAATTTTAAGCCTCGGAGCTTAATTTCTTTAAAGGGACAGTCAAGTAAAAAAAAAAACTTTCATGATTTAAATAGGGCATGTAATTTTAAACAACTTTCCAATTTACTTTTATTACCAATTTTGCTTTGTTCTCTTGGTATTCTTAGTTGAAAGCTAAACCTAGGAGGTTCATATGCTAATTTCTCTTGTAAGATGTATCGAGTCCACGGATTCATCCATACTTGTTGGATATTCTCCTTCCCTACAGGAAGTGGCAAAGAGAGCACCCACAGCAGAGCTGTCTATATAGCTCCTCCCTTAGCTCCGCCCCCCAGTCATTCTCTTTGCCTGCTTAACTGCTAGGAAGGGTAAAGTGAGTGTGGTGACAAAAATGTTAGTTTTTATTTTCTCAAGCAAAAGTTTGTTATTTTAAATGGTACCGGTGTGTACTATTTACTCTCTGGCAGAAAAGGGATGAAGATTTCTGCAAGGAGGATGATGATCTTAGCATTTTGTAACTAAGATCCACTGCTGTTCTCACAAGGGCTGAAGAGTTCAGGAAAACTTCAGTTGGGGGAACAGTATGCAGGCTAAACTGCATTAAGGTATGTTCAGTCTATTTTTTTCTAGACAGACTGTGTTATTTCTAGAAAAGGCTGGCAATATCCCCATGAGGGAAAGGTAAGCTATATTCAGTAAAAGAGGAATCCAAGCTTGCATAAAGGGCTCATAGTTACTGGTGACACTAATAGGAAAAAACGTTTTGGTTTAATTACAAATATATAACGTTTTTTGAGGGACTTTAAGGGGTCTTTGTGGCTTGTTTAAGGGTTATTAACCCACATGGCTAGTTTAAGAAACACTCAGTGGTGTTTCTTTTAGGCCCCATAACATCGAGTGAGGTGGGAGGGGCCTATTTTCAGTTGCACAGTTTATTTACCTCAGATTCCTGCTGTATTTGAGGGCTGTAAAGAGGTTTTTTCCCCACAAATCGTTCCTAAAGGGCAGGTAGGTGCCACAGCAGAGCTGTGGCAAGATGCTGAACTTTATTTTACTGGTTTTGAAGTTTTTTCAATCCGGTTTTTACATTAAGGGGTTAATTGTTTATTTGCATAGTGGTGCAAAGTTACTAAGGCTTTATGAACTGTAAAAATTTTGTTTTGTTTACTGCTTGTTTACACTGTTTTGCAGAGTTTGTGCAGCTTTTTTTCTCTTAAAGGCACAGTACCGTTTTTGTTTAAAGTGTTATTTTCTTTGATTGTTTGTTTCATTACTAGCCTGTTTAACATGTCTGACACCAAGGAAAATCCTTGTTCTATGTGTTTAGAAGCCATTGTGGAACCCCCTCTTAGAATGTGTCCCACTTGCACTAATATGTCTATAAATTATAAAGAGCATATTTTAGCACTTAAAAATATTGCAATAGATGATTCTCAGTTAGAAGGAAATGAGGGTTTAGCATCTAGCTCTCCCCAAGTGTCACAACCAGTAACGCCCGCACAAGTGACGCCAAGTACCTCTAATGCGTCAAATTCATTTACTTTACAAGACATGGCCATAGTTATGAATAAAACCCTCACAGAGGTTTTCTCTAAACTGCCTGGTTTACAAGGAAAGCGTGACAGCTCTGGGTTAAGAACAAATGCTGAGCCGTCTGACGCTTTAGTAGCCGTATCCGATATACCCTCACAATGTTCTGAAGTAGGGGTAAGGGATTTGTTATCTGAGGGAGAGATTTCTGATTCAGGAAAGACGCTCCCTCAGACAGATTCTGATATGACGGCCTTTAAATTTAAGCTTGAACACCTCCGCTTATTGCTCAAGGAGGTATTAGCTACTCTAGACGATTGTGACCCTATAGTGGTCCCAGAGACATTGTGTAAAATGGACAGATACTTAGAGGTTCCTGTTTACACTGATGTTTTTCCAGTCCCTAAGAGGATTGTGACTATTGTTACTAAGGAGTGGGATAGACCAGGTATTCCGTTCGCTCCCCCTCCTGTTTTTAAGAAAATGTTTCCCATATCTGACACCATACATGACTCGTGGCAGACTGTTCCTAAGGTGGAGGGAGCTATTTCTACTCTTGCTAAGCGTACAACTATACCTATCGAAGACAGTTGTGCTTTCAAAGATCCTATGGATAAAAAATTAGAGGGTCTCCTAAAGAAAATTTTTGTTCATCAAGGTTTTCTTCTCCAACCTATTGCATGCATTGTTCCTGTAACTACTGCAGCTGCTTTCTGGTTTGAGGCTCTAGAAGAGGCTCTCCAGGTGGAGACTCTATTAGAGGATATTATGGATAGAATTAAGGCCCTTAAGTTGGCTAATTCTTTCATTACAGATGCCGCTTTCCAAATGGCTAAATTAGCGGCAAATAATTCAGGTTTTGCCATTTTAGCACGCAGGGCGTTATGGCTTAAGTCCTGGTCTGCTGATGTGTCATCAAAATCTAAGTTGTTGAACATCCCTTTCAAAGGAAAGATCCTATTCGGGCCTACACTGAAAGAAATTATTTCAGACATCACTGGAGGGAAAGGCCATTCCCTCCCTCAGGATAAAACAAATAAGATGAGGACCAAACAAAATAATTTTCGTTGCTTTCGGAACTTCAAAGGTCCCGCTTCAGCTTCCCCTGCAGCAAAGCAAGATGGGAATTCTGTCCAATCCAAGTCAGTCTGGAGACCTAACCAGGCTTGGAACAAAGGTAAACAGGCCAAGAAGCCTGCTGCTGCCTCTAAGACAGCATGAAGGGGTAGCCCCCGATCCGGGACAGGATCTAGTAGGGGGCAGACTCTCTCTGTTCGCTCAGGCTTGGGCAAGAGATGTTCACGATTCCTGGGCTTTAGAAATTGTGTCCCAAGGATATCTTCTGGACTTCAAAGACTCCCCCCTCAAGGGGGAGATTTCACATTTCTCAATTGTCTGCAAACCAGACAAAGAGAGAGGCGTTCTTACGCTGTGTAGAAGACCTACATACCATGGGAGTGATCTGCCCAGTTCCAAGAGCGGAACAAGGGCTAGGTTTTTACTCCAACCTGTTTGTGGTTCCCAAAAAAGAGGGAACTTTCAGACCGATCTCGGATCTCAAAATTCTAAACAAATTCCTCAGAGTACCATCTTTCAAGATGGAGACTATTCGGACTATTCTTCCTCTGATCCAGGAGGGTCAATATATGACTACCGTGGATTTAAAGGATGCGTATCTACACATCCCTATTCACAGAGATCATCATCAATTCCTCAGATTCGCCTTTCTGGACAGGCATTACCAGTTTGTGGCCCTTCCTTTCGGGTTGGCCACGGCTCCCAGAATTTTCACAAAGGTGCTAGGGTCCCTTTTGGCGGTTCTAAGACCGCGGGGTATAGCAGTGGCACCTTATCTAGACGACATCTTAATTCAGGCGTCGACTTTCCAGCTAGCCAAGTCTCACACGGACATCGTGTTGGCTTTTCTGAAATCTCACGGATGGAAGGTGAACATAAAAAAGAGTTCTCTCATCCCTCTCACAAGAGTTTCCTTCCTAGGGACTCTGATAGACTCGGTAGAAATGAAAATATTTCTGACGGAGGTCATAAAATCAAAACTTTTAATCACTTGCCGAGCTCTTCATTCCATTCCTCGGCCATCAGTGGCTCAGTGTATGGAGGTAATCGGACTCATGGTAGCGGCAATGGACATAGTTCCTTATGCCCTCCTACACCTCAGACCACTGCAACTATGCATGCTCAAACAGTGGAATGGGGATTATGCAGATTTATCTCCTCAACTGCATCTGGACCAAGAGACCAGAGATTCTCTTCTCTGGTGGTTGTCTCAGGACCACCTGTCTCAGGGAATGTGTTTCCGCAGGCCAGAGTGGCTCATAGTAATGACAGATGCCAGCCTGCTAGGCTGGGGTGCAGTCTGGAAATCCCTGAAAGCACAGGGCTTATGGTCTCGGGAGGAATCTCTCCTCCCGATAAACATTCTAGAACTGAGAGCGATATTCAATGCGCTTCAGGCATGGCCTCAGCTATCTGCGGCCAAATTCATCAGATTTCAGTCGGACAACATCACGACTGTAGCCTATATCAATCATCAAGGAGGAACACGGAGTTCTCTAGCGATGATGGAGGTAACCAAAATAATCCGATGGGCGGAGGATCACTCTTGCCTTCTCTCAGCAATCCATATCCCAGGGGTAGAGAACTGGGAGGCGGATTTCCTAAGTTGTCAGACTTTTCATCCGGGGGAGTAGGAGCTCCATCCGGAGGTATTTGCCCAGCTGACTCAGCTATGGGGCACACCAGAATTGGATCTGATGGCGTCCCGACAGAACACCAAACTTCCTTGTTATGGGTCCAGGTCCCGGGATCCCCAGGCGGTACTGATAGATGCTCTAGCAGTGCCCTGGTCCTTCAATCTGGCTTATGTATTTCCACCGTTTCCTCTCCTCCCACGTCTGGTTGCCAGAATCAAGCAGGAGAGAGCTTCGGTGATTCTGATAGCGCCTGCGTGGCCACGCAGGACTTGGTATGCAGACCTGGTGGACATGTCATCTGTTCCACAGTGGACTCTGCCAATGAGGCAGGACCTTCTAATCCAAAGTCCATTCAAGCATCCAAATCTAATTTCTCTGCCTCTGACTGCTTGGAGATTGAACGCTTGATTCTATCAAAGAGTGGTTTCTCTGAGTCGGTCATTGATACCCTGATTCAGGCTAGAAAGCCTGATACCAGGAAAATCTATCATAAGATTTGGCGCAGATATCTTTGTTGGTGTGAATCCAAGGGTTACTCATGGAGTAAGATTAGGATTCCTAGAATTTTGTCCTTTCTCCAAGAAGGATTGGAGAAGGGATTATCAGCTAGTTCCTTAAAAGGACAAATTTCTGCTTTGCCTATTCTTTTACACAAACGTCTGGCAGATGTGCCAGACGTTCAAGCGTTTAGTCAGGCCTTGGTCAGGATCAAGCCTGTATTTAAACCTGTTCCTCCACCATGGAGCCTAAATTTGGTTCTTAATGTTCTTCAAGGGGTTCCGTTTGAACCTATGCATTCCATAGATATTAAGCTTCTATCTTGGAAAGTTTTGTTTTTAGTAGCTATCTCTTCGGCTCGAAGAGTTTCTGAGTTATCTGCTTTACAGTGTGACTCACCTTACCTAGTTTTCCATGCAGATAAGTTGGTTTTGCGTACCAAACCTGGGTTTCTTCCTAAGGTTGTTTCTAATAGGAATATCAATCAGGAGATTGTTGTTCCTTCTCTGTGTCCTAATCCTTCATCAAAGAAGGAACGTCTGTTGCACAATCTTAATGTGGTTCGTGCTTTAAAGTTCTACTTACAAGCAACTAAAGATTTCCGTCAAACATCTTCATTGTTTGTTGTTTATTCTGGTAAACGGAGAGGTCAAAAGGCTACGGCTACCTCTCTTTCCTTTTGGCTGAAAAGCATCATCCATTTGGCTTATGAGACTGCTGGCCAGCAGCCTCCTGAAAGAATTACTGCTCATTCTACTAGAGCAGTGGCTTCCACATGGGCTTTTAAAAATGAGGCTTCTGTTGAACAGATTTGTAAGGCGGCGACTTGGTCTTTGCTTCATACTTTTTCCAAATTTTACAAATTCGATACTTTTGCTTCTTCGGAGGCTATTTTTGGGGGAGAGGTTTTACAAGCAGTGGTGCCTTCCGTTTAGGGTACCTGTCTTGTCCCTCCCTTCATCCGTGTCCTAAAGCTTTGGTATTGGTATCCCACAAGTATGGATGAATCCGTGGACTCGATACATCTTACAAGAGAAAACAGAATTTATGCTTACCTGATAAATTTCTTTCTCTTGTGATGTATCGAGTCCACGGCCCGCCCTGTCTGTTTAAGACAGGTAGTATATTTTTAATTAAAAAACAGTCACCACTGCACCCTATAGTTTCTCCTTTTTCTTCCTAGCCTTCGGTCGAATGACTGGGGGGCGGAGCTAAGGGAGGAGCTATATAGACAGCTCTGCTGTGGGTGCTCTCTTTGCCACTTCCTGTAGGGAAGTAGAATATCCCACAAGTATGGATGAATCCGTGGACTCGACACATCACAAGAGAAAGAAATTTATCAGGTAAGCATAAATTCTGTTTTCTTAGACCTTGAAGGCCGCCTCTAATCTGAAAGCATTTTGACAGTTTTTCACCACTAGAGGGCGTTAGTTCATGTGTTTCACATAGATAACATTGAGCTCAGGCATGTTAAGCTCCTAGGAGTCAGCACTGATTGGCTAAAAATGCATGTCTGTCAAAAGAACTGAAATAAGGGGGCAGTTTGCAGAGGCATAGATACAAGGTAATCACAGAGGTAAAAATTATATTATTATAACTGTGTTGGTTATGCAAAACTGGGGAATGGGTAATAAAGGGATTATTTACCTTTTTAAACAACAAAAATTCTGGTGTTTACTGTCCCTTTAATTTGATTATTCAGTTGTTCTAGCTTGGCTGGAATTTAAGACATTTCTCTTTAGCCCGGGAGTGTTCCGGAAGATACATTGTATCCTAGATGTCAGACAGGACCTGTTGTTGATACTAGTTAGGTCTGTTCTCTCTTTCTACTTAGAAGAAGGAGTTTTTTCTTTTAGAGTCTGGTCCAGGTACAGCAGGCCCATCTATCCTAGTCAACAGGCTGGACCTGTTTAGGTATTATCTGTGATGGGTGCTCGATACTGGATCATATGGATCTAAGGGTCCTAGAGACCGGAACTAGGCTTACTTTCTGGGCAATTGTCTTGTCAGAAAAAACATGGGACCTTTGGAGTCATTGTCCCGGTATCTGTCGCACTGCAGGATATTTTCTTCCTCTGTTGGTGCATGCCCTAATAGGGGAAGGGTCTTCCCATCCTAATTGGGTTCTATGATATTGAAGCAGAGCTTATCAGTTATTCTTTTCGCTGGAGAATGTAAGGTTCTCTCTTTGTTTGTTCGGAAGAAGGATGTTTTTCCTGTTTCATCCTTTTTGTGCAAATTTGGTTCTTAGGAGCTGTATCTTTCAGTAAACCTTGTTCTGATACTTCTGGGATCTGGGGTTTCAGGTGGCAGTATCCTGCTTCCAGATTTGACAGTAGATTCCGGGTCTCGGCTTTCTGGGTTTCTTACCTTCACCTGCTAATAGACTTTTATGAACTTTCTCGTGTCTTTTCGATCATCAGAGTTGGATCTAGACCTGAGTTGCTGGTGTCAACACCAGGGTGGATCTGGATGCTGTTTTGTCTTAGGGGCAGGGATCTTTTTCTACCCTGCTTTGAACCTGCTGTGGCAATTTTCGTTTAATCCTGAGATCTTGTGAATTTACCATCAGGTTATGCCCTCCAGCCCCCTTCTGGTCTTTGTTGACACGGGGGTGGAGAGTGATAGACACAACCGAGGCTGTGATTTTGGCATGGTGTTGGTGATTCTGTTTTAACAGACTTACATGGAATACCGGTGGGGGAAATCTATTCTCAGTGTTTTGCTCAGATCTCCCTGTTCTGAGAATTTTTTTCTCTTAGTTCTCCCAGGCGGTTTTGACCTTGTCACTTCCTTGTCCGTGGGGAGAGAGTGCCCTAGGGAGATCAGGCGGTTGGGAGTTTCCTTCCGTTCATTTCTTTGATTACTCAGCGAGCATTCTGCTTGGAGGTCTTGGTCTTCTGGGTTCATACCAGTTGGAACCTCTCAGTGGGGAGACCCTCTTTTGAAGAAGGAGTGTTCCTCCTGCTAGACGGGGGGATCTTGTGTTTGGTGTTGGACGGAAGCCAACGTCGGCTCATTGCCAGCGACCCTCTCTATGAGCGTACTCTTCAGGTTCGGATGTCCCCTACAATCTTTCCCTTCACGACTGCTTGGGTTGTATGGGGAAGCCATTCAGGTTTTCATGGCGTCAGGTTAGCTCCAATGCTTTTGTAGCAGAAGGTGGATTTGAACCCAGGTGGGGCTCCAGCCTTTTCATCCTGAATATGCTGGACATCTAGCATTCCTTAGAGGTTTATTTTAACCTTCTTCTCTTCGGCCATGTCGCATTTTGTTGTGGATGGTCTATCCTAGCAGGAGCAGTCAATGAGACAGTTTGCTCTGTTTATATTTAGAGTTGTGTCGCAGTTTAGGGGCTTCGTCTCCATGGACCTTACAGGGATATCACATCCTGGACTCTCTGAGGCTGACTGCATGGAATTGAATGCTTAGTCTTATCCAAGAGAGGGTTTTCTGATAAAGTGTTGATAGTCTCGTTCTAGCTCATAAGCCGGTGTATAACATCTATCATAAGGGGTGCAGGATCTACTTCTTCTGGTATGTAGAGCGGGGTTTCTCCTGGCATAAGGCCAGGTTTTCCAGGATCTTTTCCTTTCTCCAGGATGCTCTGGGGAAGGGCCTTCTGTTAGCTCCCTTAGGGGACAGATTTCATCCCTATCTGTTTTACTGTTTGAGAGGTTCACAGAGGTTCCAGTTGTCCAGTCTTGTTTAGGCTTTGACTAGATCAGGCCTGTGTTTAGATATAGTGCTCCTCCTTGGAGTTTACATCTTGTTCTAAGTTTTGCAGAAGGCCCTGTTTGGGCTTATGCATAGAGTTGACATTTAGATTTTCTGTCTGGGAAGTTTGCTTTTTTGCTACTGACTATTGCTTCAGCGCTCAGAGTTTCTGAGATGGCTGTCTTGCAATGTGAGGTCCCTTACCCTGTATTTCATGCGGCTAAGGCTGTTCTCTCTGGGTTAGGTTTTCTTCCTATGGTTGTTTCAGATTGCAAGATCAATCAGGAGATTGTGGTTCCTTCCTTGTGTCCTAATCCTTCTTCTTCGAAGGAGTGGTTATTTCATAACTTGGATGTGGTTCGGGCCTTGAAGTTCTATCTTCAGGCTACAAGTGAGTTTTTGTCAAACTTCTTCCTTGTTTGTGTCTATTCTGGGAAGCTTAAGGAGCAGAAAGCCTCGTCCACTTCCTTGTTTTTCTGGTTGAGGAGCATGTTCGCTTAGCTTATAGAGTCAGCGGGACACGAGCCTCCTCAAAGGTTTATTGCTCAGTTTGAGTACAGCGACATCTTTTTGGGTATCTAAAATGAGATCCTATCGTTCTGATTGTTGGGCGGCTACTTGGTCCTCCTAACATTCTTATCTTTTTATTTTTTGCTTTTGTCAGGAAGCCTTCAGAGTTTAGTTTTCTGCAGGCTGTGGTGCCCTCATGTTGGGCCGCCTCTTATTTTGTACCCTCCCGTTAGCATTCAGTGTCCTCTGTAGCTTGGGTATAATTTCCCATAAGTAATTAATGCAGCTGTGGACTCTACCTGTATTTAGAAGGAAAACATAAATTATGACTTACCAGATCATTTTTTTTCCTTTGCTACAGGGAGAGTCAACAGCTCCCGCCCGTGCTCTCCGATGGGCGGCCCTAAATTTAGTTGTTTTCTACTGGCAATTAGAAACTGTAGTAGAGTAAGATGGGGGATTAGAAGTAATTCAATCTTGGACATGTTTATTTTTAGGTGGTGAGAGGCCATCCAGAATGAAATGCCAGATAAGCAGTCGCTGATGTGAGATGTGATTGACAGAAGGAGAGAGTGCAGGGGTGGAAACGTAGATCTGGGTATCATCAGCATAGAGGTGGTAGTGGAAGCCATAGCTGTTGATAAGTTTACCCAGTGAAGAAGTGTAAAAAGAGAAGAGTAGAGGACCCAAGACAGAGCCTTGAGGTACTCCAACAGACAGAGGCAATGGAGAGGAGGAGTTACCAGCAAAAGAGATGGGGAAGGTTCTGTTAGATAGATAAGAGTGAATCCAGTAGAGGGCAGTGTCACAGAGCCCAAGAGAGCTGAGAGTCCGTAGAAGAAGGGGGTGGTCAACAGTGTCAAAGGCAGCAGAGAGGTCAAGTAAGATGAGTATAGAGTAGTAGCCTTTGTTTTTAGCAACCTTAATGAGGGCAGTCTCAGATGAGTGTTGGGGACGGAAGCCAGATTGCAGGGGGTCAAGCAGTGAGTTGGAGGACAGGAAGTGGGTTAGGCAATCGAAAACTAGTTTTTCAAGGATTTTTGAAGCTAGCGGGAGCAGTGATATGGGGCGGTAGTTTGCAGGAAAGTTAGAGTCAAGGGAGGGTTTTTTGAGGATGGGGGTGACCTTTGCATGTTTGAAGGAGGCAGGGAATGAGCCGGTAGAAAGGGATAGGTTGAATATGTGTGTAAGAGCTAGAGTGAGGGTGGGAGAAAGAGAAGGTATTAGATGTGAAGGAATAGGGTCAAGTGGACAGGTAGTTAGGTTTGAGGAAGACAATAGAGAAGGCACTTCACTCTGAGTGGTTGGGAGGAGGGTGCAGAGAGCGGCAGAGGGGGTGACTGGGAGTGAAGTTGGGAGATTGCAGGCTTGTGTTGGGATTTTTCTTCGGATGGTAAGTGTTTTATTTAAAAAGTAGTCATACAGGTCTTGAGCACTGAACCCAGATGAGGGGGGTGGTTCAGGTGGGTAGAGGAGAGAGTTAAAAACGGAGAAGAGTCTTTTAGGGCTTGAGGAATGAGTGGATATAAGAGAAGAAGGTTTGCTTAGCTAAGTGAAGGTCAGAGGTGTAAGAGTAAAGGATGAACTAGTGCATGAAATCAGGTCCAGAGCGGGATTTCCTCCAGGCATGTTCAGCAGTGCGGGAGCATTTTTGTAGGTGGCTTGTTTGCTGGGAGTGCCAGGGCTGGAGCTGAGGACATGGGGCTTTGTGAAGTTGGGCTCGGAGTGAGAGTGTCAAGTGCAGAGGAGAGAGTATTGTTATAGTGGATTATAGCAAGGTCAGGGCAGGATATCGTGGAAGTGTGGGGGAGGCGTATTTGAATAAGGTTGGAGAGTTGGGGAGGGTCTACAGTGTGAAGATTTCTGCAGGTGCAGGGGCAAGGGGGGAAGTAGGTTTAGCCTGTATATTAAGATTAAAGGTGAGCAGATGGTGGTCTGAGATGGGAAATGGGCGACAGGCAACATCAGGGAGAGAGCAGAGATAGGAGAATACCAGATCAATAGAGTGTCCATCGCAGTTGGTAGGGAATAGGGTGGATTGTGAGAGGCCGAAGAAGTTCGTGGGCGAGAGAAGTTTAGAGGCAGCAGGGACAGATGGGTTGTCATTAGGGATGTTGAAGTCCCCCAGAATTAGAGTAGGTGTATTTGTAGAGAGAAAGTAAGGAAGCCAGGCTGCAAAGTTGTCAAGGAATTGGGAGGTTGGTCCAGGGGGGCGATAGATAACTGCCACTCTGAGAGAGAGGGAGGAGAACAGGCTCTGCAATATACTTTTATTATTTATTGTATACACTTTTCCTGTAAGTTCATTCTGAAGTTGTGAAATTTTCAGTTCTTGGCTGTACACTCTAGTAACCTATTTATAATTGTCCCTAAATGGCCGCAGCAGAGAAAGTAACCTAAGATACAACATGGCAGCTCCTATTGTTTTATAGACACTAAACGTTACCCTTATTTTGTCAATATTTAAACAGCTAATGAAACGTTAAAAAAAAACATTATTTTCAGACAAATCTTTTCTTTGAATGCATCATTGTATCTAGCATTTATTTAGTGTTTAAAGTCCCTTTAACATTTTTTAATAGTACTATCTCCTGTATTTTTATCATGTAATGTCCCTTTAAGCCTACATGTATTTTTTCATGTAATGTCCCTTTAAGCCTACATTTATTTATTTTTTTCATGTAATTTCCCTTTAAGCCTACATGTATTTTTTTCATGTAATATCCCTTTAAGCCTACATGTATTTTATTCATGTAATGTCCCTTTAAGCCTACATGTATTTTTTCATGTAATATCCCTTTAAGCAAGCCCGGACTGAGCGTCGAGCATACCGGGCAAATGCCCGGTGGGCCGGGGCCGCTTACTTTAGCCCCGCGGCCCCCCTGCACAGGCACAGAAAAACAAGTCACTCTACCCGCCCTCAGGTTCCCACGTGCGTGCGGCAATGAAGTGCTTAACTTCCTGGCTGGCAGAAGAAACATCCTGTACGGAGCCGTGTCACATAACAAGCGGTCGCGTGTATCTCTCTTTCTTGGCAGTCGCTGCTTCACTTCTGCGCACCTAATGAAGCCCGGTATTGGCAAAAACATTTGAAGTCTATATATGTCTTTATATTCAAAGTGTTTTGCCAATACCGGGCTTCATTAGGTGCAGCAGTGAAGCGGCGGATGTTGAAAAGTTGTTGTTGTTATTTTACTGTGGTGGTGGGTGGGAATTTATTAGCATTGAATAGATTGTGATGAGCACAAAAACCCTGCTCCTCCCAGCACAATGCACTATGTCATAGACCGTTCCTGATGACAGCACACAGTTGTGGATGGGGGGGAGGGCAGCTGACAACATGGCAGAACTAGCTCATCTTAATAGAGTAGCAGATTGAGGGCCGTGGGCCAAGGGCTGGTCGTCTAAGTCCTTCCTTACCTATCAGGGCTTCCTAAAATTTTGTAAGCCCTCTGCAGCCCATGCACAATTTCATAGGGGTTCATGCACCTCAATATTTTTTTTTTGTGCACTGCTACTTCCCTTACAGCCCTCATGCAATGTTGTTATTCTGCCACAGGAGGCATCACAAATAACTGGTAGCAGGGCAGAATCATCAAACCGTAAGAGGCACCATAATTGCTTCTCCAGTACAAGTTCAGCTAATTTAATAAAATGTTGAAACTCCAATGTTGAATAATATGTATATTCATTTAATATCTACTGCACATAGAAACTTTTAAAAAAATGTAATAAGTGAAAAGCAAATTTTTTTGCAATTTAGATAAACTAAATATTTATTTTTTGCCTTTAATTCCCTACTGAATTGCCTTTCCTCAATGAATACATTTGAGGGAATCCTGATCATTAATGTGCAGTCCATATTGTATTCTTGCAACCAACATTAGGATAATCTGAATGAAAGATATCCAGAATGTTTGTATTGTGTCTTTAATAAAATTATTGTGTCTTAAATTTAGCATAATACAAGTTAATCCATATAGTAAAACAGCTTTTATGCTTAAAATATAAATGTTTTATTTTTTTTAACTGGGGGATAGATTTAAGTTGGTTATCTATTAATACTGTAGCATTGAATCAAAGTTTTGCTTGTAAGGAGGAAGAATATGTCTGCTATGTAAGTCTTTTCATGCAATTTTCCACCTCACACAGGATATATAGTTAAATGTCTATAGAAAGAGGATAAAATGTCTACACATCCAGTGCATTCTTAGATTAGAGCAAAAAGAAGTTTGCATATCAATATATTTTTCTTGAATCTTTGCACATATTTCATAGTGATATATAATGTGTGGTGTGCGTGCATATGAGTGTGTGTGTATGTGTGGTGTGCGTGCATATGAGTGTGTGTGTATGTGTGGTGTGCGTGCATATGAGTGTGTGTTTATATGTGGTGTGTGTGCATATGAGTGTGTGTGTGTATGTGTGGTGTGTGTGCATATGAGTGTGTGTGTGGTGTGTGTGCATATGAGTGTGTGTGTGTGGTGTGTGTGCATATGAGTGTGTATGTGTGTGTGGTGTGTGTGCATATGAGTGTGTATGTGTGGTGTGTGTGCATATGAGTGTGTATGTGTGTGTGGTGTGTGTGCATATGAGTGTGTATGTGTGGTTTGTGTGCATATGAGTGTGTATGTGTGGTGTGCGTGCATATGAGTGTGTATGTGTGGTGTGCATATGAGTGTGTATGTGTGGTGTGTGTGCATATGAGTGTGTATGTGTGGTTTGTGTGCATATGAGTGTGTATGTGTGGTGTGTGTGCATATGAGTGTGTATGTGTGGTGTGTGTGCATATGAGTGTGTATGTGTGGTGTGCGTGCATATGAGTGTGTATGTGTAGTGTGTGTGCATATGAGTGTGTATGTGTGGTGTGTGTGCATATGAGTGTGTGTACGTGTGGTGTGCATGCATATGAGTGTGTGTATGTGTGGTGTGCGTGCATATGAGTGTGTATGTGGTGTGTGTGCATATGAGTGTGTGTGTATGTGTGGTGTGTGTGCATATGAGTGTGTGTGTATGTGTGGTGTGCATGCATATGAGTGTGTGTGTGTGTATGTGTGGTGTGCGTGCATATGAGTGTATGTGTGGTGTGCGTGCATATGAGTGTGTGTTTATATGTGGTGTGTGTGCATATGAGTGTGTGTGTATATGTGGTGTGTGTGCATATGAGTGTGTGTGTATGTGTGGTTTGTGTGCATATGAGTGTGTATGTGTGGTGTGTGTGCATATGAGTGTGTATGTGTGGTGTGTGTGCATATGAGTGTGTATGTGTGGTGTGTGTGCATATGAGTGTGTATGTGTGGTGTGTGTGCATATGAGTGGGTATGTGTGGTGTGTGCGTGCATATGAGTGGGTATGTGTGGTGTGTGTGTGCATATGAGTGTGTATGTGTGGTGTGCGTGCATATGAGTGGGTATGTGTGGTGTGTGTGCATATGAGTGTGTATGTGTGGTGTGTGTGCATATGAGTGTGTGTATGTGGTGTGTGTGCATATGAGTGTGTGTGTATGTGTGGTGTGTGTGCATATGAGTGTGTGTGTATGTGTGGTGTGCATGCATATGAGTGTGTGTGTGTGTATGTGTGGTGTGCGTGCATATGAGTGTGTGTGTGAACGTGTGGTGTGCGTGCATATGAGTGTGTGTGTGTGGTGTGTGTGGATATGAGTGTGTGTGCATATGTGGTGTGTGTGCATATGAGTGTGTGTGTATGTGTGGTGTGCGTGCATATGAGTGTGTATGTGTGGTGTGTGTGCATATGAGTGTGTGTATATGTGGTGTGCGTGCATATGAGTGTGTGTGTATGTGTGGTGTGCGTGCATATGAGTGTGTGTGTATGTGTGGTGTGCGTGCATATGAGTGTGTGTGTGTACGTGTGGTGTGCATGCATATGAGTGTGTGTATGTGTGGTGTGCGTGCATATGAGTGTGTGTTTTGTGTATGTGTGGTGTGCGTGCATATGAGTGTGTATGTGTGGTGTGCGTGCATATGAGTGTGTGTGTGTGGTGTGCGTGCATATGAGTGTGTGTGTGTACGTGTGGTGTGCATGCATATGAGTGTGTGTATGTGTGGTGTGCGTGCATATGAGTGTGTGTGTTGTGTATGTGTTGTGTGCGTGCATATGAGTGTGTGTGTGTGGTGTGCGTGCATATGAGTGTGTGTGTGTACGTGTGGTGTGCATGCATATGAGTGTGTGTATGTGTGGTGTGCATGCATTTGAGTGTGTGTGTGTTGTGTATGTGTGGTGTGCGTGCATATGAGTGTGTGTGTTGTGTATGTGTAGTGTGCGTGCATATGAGTGTGTTTGTTGTGTATGTGTGGTGTGCATGTATGTGCGTGCATATGAATATGTATGGTGTCCGTGCATATGAGTATGTGTGGTGTGCCGGCATATGAGTGTGCGTATGTAAGGTGTACATGCATATACAGTTGATTGATAATAAATGGCTTTAGCCAAACACTAACCATGAGTGAAAGAAAAGTTTTTGTTTTATCATTCATATTCTCTGAAAAATGACCAAGAAATCATAAATTCTGCCAGGGTATGTAAACTTATGAGCACAACAGTAAGTGTGTGTATGTGTGCCATTTAATAAAAAAACGGGGATGGGGGGCTGCTTTGCCTTAAAATGCCCAGGCCTATTTTTGGTCCCAGTCCGGCCCTGCCTTTAAGCCTACATGTATTTTGTTCATGTAATGTCCCTTTAAGCCTACATGTATTTTTTCATGTAATGTACCTTTAAGCCTACATGTATTTTGTTCATGTAATGTCCCTTTAAGCCTACATGTATTTTGTTCATGTAATGTCCCTTTAAACCTACATCAGGAGTCCCATACTGCATTAGGCATTACCACTTCTGCTGGAAGGTTGTTCTGTGTGTCAGCATTACTTTTTAATACATACTTTGATGCACAAACAGCTGCCACAAATGCTTACAAATAAGAACAGAACAGAATGACAAACACAAAATAATGTTACAACCTCTGTGGCATCAAACGTGTTAAAACGAGCTATTATCTGTGCGGACAGCAGGTTTCCTCTGTTGTAGCACATCTGTTAGACGTGGCCTTGCTCTCATCCCTGTGAGAAGAACTGATCAAACAGTGGAACGAAATGTCTCCCAGGCCGGCACACTGTATAATTGCATGCACATGGGTTTCATAGCAAGTTAGCGGCTGGGAACAGATCCTCCTCGGTGTGAGGCAAGCTGGGGCTTTGATGTATCCCAAATTCACTCTGCTTTCCCAGGATATCCTGTCCAAAAGTCATGAAGTTCATTTAACCCAAAATTACTAGTTTTACCACCAATCAAGGCCCATTTAACACTTTTCCCATGAAAGTTGCAGAAAGCTTTTTCTTGACTCTAGGAAGTTATAGTTTTAGGTTTACCTGGGTAATGTGCATCGTCTGTCTTCTGTATTCTTCATGTGCTGCACCTGATACTCTCCCTCGCCAAGCAACACCCATGGAACACCCCCTATTCAGCCCACTAGCAGGCGGGAAAACTCATTTTACAATTAGGAAAATAATAAGCTTTTAATTTCTAATATAAAAACAAATTTCACAGCGTTATTGCGATTTGTACGTTGTCCCTCAAATTGTTTGTTTCCTGCAAAATTTCAATACCAATTTTTATTTTTCCATAAAATACAATTTTTGCACAACAGTTTTCTTAAGATTTTTAATACAAGAAAACAAAACAATTATTTTCTCTGTATTTGTATTTCATTTATATTAGATGTGTTTTTAAAATTACAATATTTTGTGAGCCCTATTGTAGTTAATTATCTGTCATTTTTACATACCTAAAAGCAGGGAACAACACACTATTCTTAAGGGGGGGAAAAAGCTGCCTTTATAGCATTAGGACAGGAGCTTCATAGTACTGGTGAGATTTCTTATAGAAACTCACAAGCCCAGATATCTTTATATAATCAGGCACTAGATGAGACTGAACATGATAATCTATCTCCCTCAGTACTGCAGGCACTAGATGAGGCTGCACATGATAATCTATCTCCCTCAGTACTGCAGGCACTAGATGAGGCTGCACATGATAATCTATCTCCCTCAGTACTGCAGGCACTAGATGAGGCTGCACATGATAATATATCTCCCTCAGTACTGCAGGCACTAGATTAGGATGCACATGATAATCTATCTCCCCCTGTACTGCAGGCACTAGATGAAACTGCACATGATAATCTATCTCCCTCTGTACTGCAGGCACTAGATGAGGCTGCACATGATAATCTATCTCCCTCTGTACTGCAGGCACTAGATGAGGCTGCATATGATAATATATCTCCCCCTGTACTGCAGGCACTAGTTGAGGCTGCACATGATAATCTATCTCCCTCAGTACTGCCGGCACTAGACAATGCTGCACATGATAATCTATCTCCCCCCTGTACTGCAGGCACTAGTTGAGGCTGCACATGATAATCTATCTCCCCCTGTACTGCAGGCACTACATGAGGATGCACATGATAATCTATCTCCCCCTGTACTGCAGGCACCAGACAATGCTGCACATGATAATCTATCTCCCCCTGTACTGCAGGCACTAGATGAGGCTGCACATGATAATCTATCTCTCCCTGTACTGCAGGCACTAGATGAGGATGCACATGATAATCTATCTCCCCCTGTACTGCAGGCACCAGACAATGCTGCACATGATAATCTATCTCCCCCTGTACTGCAGGCACTAGATGAGGATGCACATGATAATCTATCTCCCCCTGTACTGCAGGCACTAGATGAGACTGCATATGATAATCTATCTCCCTTAGTACTGCAGGCACTAGATGAGGATGCACATGATAATCTATCTCCCTCTGTACTGCAGGCACTAGATGAGGCTGCACATGATGATCTATCTCCCTCAGTACTGCAGGCACTAGATGAGGATGCACATGATAATCTATCTCCCCCCTGTACTGCAGGCACTAGATGAAGCTGCACATGATA
Source organism: Bombina bombina (assembly GCF_027579735.1). Taxonomy (NCBI): domain Eukaryota; kingdom Metazoa; phylum Chordata; class Amphibia; order Anura; family Bombinatoridae; genus Bombina; species Bombina bombina. Next base: position 1,498,180,646 of record NC_069499.1, read on the forward strand.
ATCTATCTCCCTCTGTACTGCAGGCACCAGCTGAGACTGCACATGATAATCTATCTCCCTCAGTACTGCAGGGCAGGCACTAGATGAAACTGCACATGATAATCTATCTCCTCCCTGTACTGAAGGCACTAGATGAGGCTGCACATGATAATCTATCTCCCTCTGTACTGTAGGCACTAGATGAGACTGCACATGATAATCTATCTCCCTCAGTACTGCAGGCACTACATGAGACTGCACATGATAATCTATCTCCCCCTGTACTGCAGGCACTAGATGAGACTGCAAATGATAATCTATCTCCCTCTGTACTGCAGGCACTAGATGAGGCTGCAGATGATAATCTATCTCCCCCTGTACTGCAGGCACTAGATGAGGATGCACATGATAATCTATCTCCCTCTGTACTGCAGGCACTAGATGAGGCTGCAGATGATAATCTATCTCCCCCTGTACTGCAGGCACTAGATGAGGATGCACATGATAATCTATCTCCCTCTGTACTGCAGGCACTAGATGAGACTGCAAATGATAATCTATCTCCCTCTGTACTGCAGGCACTAGATGAGGCTGCACATGATAATCTATCTCCCCCTGTACTGCAGGCACTAGATGAGGATGCACATGATAATCTATCTCCCTCTGTACTGCAGGCACTAGATGAGGCTGCAGATGATAATCTATCTCCCCCTGTACTGCAGGCACTAGATGAGGATGCACATGATAATCTATCTCCCTCTGTACTGCAGGCACTAGATGAGGCTGCACATGATAATCTATCTCCTGCACTTCAGGCACTAGATGAGGCTGCACATGATAATCTATCTCCCCCTGTACTGCAGGCACCAGACAATGCTTCACATGATAATCTATCTGCCCCTGTACTGCAGGCACTAGATGAGGATGCACATGATAATCTATCTCCCCCTGTACTGCAGGCACTAGATGAGGCTGCACATGATAATCTATCTCCCTCTGTACTGCAGGCACTAGATGAGGCTGCACATGATAATCTATCTCCCCCTGTACTGCAGGCACTAGATGAGGATGCACATGATAATCTATCTCCCTCTGTACTGCAGGCACTAGATGAGGCTGCACATGATAATCTATCTCCTGTACTGCAGGCACTAGAGGAGGCTGCACATGATAATCTATCTCCCCCTGTACCGCAGGCACCAGACAATGCTGCACATGATAATCTATCTCCCCCTGTACTGCAGGCACTAGATGAGGATGCACATGATAATCTATCTCCCCCTGTACTGCAGGCACTAGATGAGGATGCACATGGTAATCTATCTCCCTCTGTACTGTAGGCACTAGATGAGACTGCACATGATAATCTATCTCCCTCAGTACTGCAGGCACTATATGAGGATGCACATGATAATCTATCTCCCTCTGTACTGCAGGCACTAGATGAGACTGCAAATGATAATCTATCTCCTGTACTGCAGGCACTAGATGAGACTGCATATGATAATCTATCTCCCTCAGTACTGCAGGCACTAGATGAGGATGCACATGATAATCTATGTCCCTCTGTACTGCAGGCACCAGCTGAGACTGCACATGATAATCTATCTCCCTCAGTACTGCAGGGCAGGCACTAGATGAAACTGCACATGATAATCTATCTCCTCCCTGTACTGAAGGCACTAGATGAGGCTGCACATGATAATCTATCTCCCTCTGTACTGTAGGCACTAGATGAGACTGCACATGATAATCTATCTCCCTCAATACTGCAGGCACTACATGAGACTGCACATGATAATCTATCTCCCCCTGTACTGCAGGCACTAGATGAGACTGCAAATGATAATCTATCTCCCTCTGTACTGCAGGCACTAGATGAGGCTGCAGATGATAATCTATCTCCCCCTGTACTGCAGGCACTAGATGAGGATGCACATGATAATCTATCTCCCTCTGTACTGCAGGCACTAGATGAGGCTGCAGATGATAATCTATCTCCCCCTGTACTGCAGGCACTAGATGAGGATGCACATGATAATCTATCTCCCTCTGTACTGCAGGCACTAGATGAGACTGCAAATGATAATCTATCTCCCTCTGTACTGCAGGCACTAGATGAGGCTGCACATGATAATCTATCTCCCCCTGTACTGCAGGCACTAGATGAGGATGCACATGATAATCTATCTCCCTCTGTACTGCAGGCAGTAGATGAGGCTGCAGATGATAATCTATCTCCCCCTGTACTGCAGGCACTAGATGAGGATGCACATGATAATCTATCTCCCTCTGTACTGCAGGCACTAGATGAGGCTGCACATGATAATCTATCTCCTGCACTGCAGGCACTAGATGAGGCTGCACATGATAATCTATCTCACCCTGTACTGCAGGCACCAGACAATGCTTCACATGATAATCTATCTGCCCCTGTACTGCAGGCACTAGATGAGGATGCACATGATAATCTATCTCCCCCTGTACTGCAGGCACTAGATGAGGCTGCACATGATAATCTATCTCCCTCTGTACTGCAGGCACTAGATGAGGCTGCACATGATAATCTATCTCCCCCTGTACTGCAGGCACTAGATGAGGATGCACATGATAATCTATCTCCCTCTGTACTGCAGGCACTAGATGAGGCTGCACATGATAATCTATCTCCTGTACTGCAGGCACTAGAGGAGGCTGCACATGATAATCTATCTCCCCCTGTACCGCAGGCACCAGACAATGCTGCACATGATAATCTATCTCCCCCTGTACTGCAGGTACTAGATGAGGATGCACATGATAATCTATCTCCCCCTGTACTGCAGGCACTAGATGAGGATGCACATGGTAATCTATCTCCCTCTGTACTGTAGGCACTAGATGAGACTGCACATGATAATCTATCTCCCTCAGTACTGCAGGCACTAGATGAGGATGCACATGATAATCTATCTCCCTCTGTACTGCAGGCACTAGATGAGGATGCACATGGTAATCTATCTCCCTCTGTACTGTAGGCACTAGATGAGACTGCACATGATAATCTATCTCCCTCAGTACTGCAGGCACTATATGAGGATGCACATGATAATCTATCTCCCTCTGTACTGCAGGCACTAGATGAGACTGCAAATGATAATCTATCTCCTGTACTGCAGGCACTAGATGAGACTGCATATGATAATCTATCTCCCTCAGTACTGCAGGCACTAGATGAGGATGCACATGATAATCTATGTCCCTCTGTACTGCAGGCACTAGATGAGGCTGCAGATGATAATCTATCTCCCCCTGTACTGCAGGCACTAGATGAGGATGCACATGATAATCTATATCCCTCTGTACTGCAGGCACTAGATGAGGCTGCACATGATAATCTATCTCCCCCTGTACTGCAGGCACCAGACAATGCTGCACATGATAATCTATCTGCCCCTGTAATGCAGGCACTAGATGAGGATGCACATGATAATCTATCTCCCCCTGTACTGTAGGCACTAGATGAGACTGCACATGATAATCTATCTCCCTCAGTACTGCAGGCACTAGATGAGGATGCACATGATAATCTATCTCCTGTACTGCAGGCACTAGAGGAGGCTTCACATAATAATCTATCTCCCCCTGTACCGCAGGCACCAGACAATGCTGCACATGATAATCTATCTCCCCCTGTACTGCAGGCACTAGATGAGGATGCACATGATAATCTATCTCCCCCTGTACTGCAGGCACTAGATGAGGATGCACATGGTAATCTATCTCCCTCTGTACTGTAGGCACTAGATGAGACTGCACATGATAATCTATCTCCCTCAGTACTGCAGGTACTAGATGAGGATGCACATGATAATCTATCTCCCTCTGTACTGCAGGCACTAGATGAGACTGCACATGATAATCTATCTCCCTCTGTACTGCAGGCACTAGATGAGGATGCACATGATAATCTATCTCCCCCTGTACTGCAGGCACTAGATGAGGCTGCACATGATAATCTATCTCCCTCTGTACTGCAAACACTAGATGAGGCTGCACATGATAATCTATCTCCTCCTGTACTGCAGGCACTAGATGAGGATGCACATGATAATCTATCTCCTCCTGTACTGCAGGCACTAGATGAGGATGCACATGATAATCTATCTCCCCCTGTACTGCAGGCACTAGATGAGGCTGCACATGATAATTTATCTCCCTCAGTACTGCAGGCACTAGATGAAACTGCACATGATAATCTATCTCCCTCAGTACTACAGACACTAGATGAGGCTGCACATGATAATCTATCTCCCTCAGTACTGCAAGCACTAGATGAGGCTGCACATGGTAATCTATCTCCCTCTGTACTGCAGGCACTAGATGAGGATGCACATGATAATCTATCACCTGCACTGCAGGCACTAGATGAGGCTGCACATGATAATCTATCTCCCCCTGTACTGCAGGCACCAGACAATGCTGCACATGATAATCTATCTGCCCCTGTACTGCAGGCAGTAGATGAGGATGCACATGAAAATCTATCTCCCCCTGTACTGCAGGCACTAGATGAGGATGCACATGGTAATCTATCTCCCTCTGTACTGTAGGCACTAGATGAGACTGCACATGATAATCTATCTCCCTCAGTACTGCAGGCACTAGATGAGGATGCACATGATAATCTATCTCCCTCTGTACTGCAGGCACTAGATGAGACTGCACATGATAATCTATCTCCTGTACTGCAGGCACTAGAGGAGGCTGCACATGATAATCTATCTCCCCCTGTACCGCAGGCACCAGACAATGCTGCACATGATAATCTATCTCCCTCTGTACTGCAGGCACTAGATGAGGATGCACATGATAATCTATCTCCCCCTGTACTGCAGGCACTAGATGAGGCTGCACATATTAATCTATCTCCCTCTGTACTGCAAACACTAGATGAGGCTGCACATGATAATCTATCTCCTCCTGTACTGCAGGCATTAGATGAGGATGCACATGATAAGCTATCTCCCCCTGTACTGCAGGCACTAGATGAGGCTGCACATGATAATCTATCTCCCTCAGTACTGCAGACACTAGATGAGGCTGCACATGATAATCTATCTCCCTCAGTACTGCAAGCACTAGATGAGGCTGCACATGGTAATCTATCTCCCTCTGTACTGCAGGCACTAGATGAGGATGCACATGATAATCTATCTCCTCCTGTACTGCAGGCACTAGATGAGGATGCACATGATAATCTATCTCCCTCTGTACTGCAGGCACTAGATGAGGCTGCACATGATAATCTATCTCCCTCTGTACTGCAGGCACTAGATGAGGATGCACATGATAATCTATCTCCCTCTGTACTGCAGGCACTAGATGAGGATGCACATGATAATCTATCTCCCCCTGTACTGCAGGCACTAGATGAGGATGCACATGATAATCTATCTCCCCCTGTACTGTAGGCACTAGATGAGGCTGCACATATTAATCTATCTCCCTCTGTACTGCAAACACTAGATGAAGCTGCACATGATAATCTATCTCCTCCTGTACTGCAGGCATTAGATGAGGATGCACATGATAAGCTATCTCCCCCTGTAGTGCAGGCACTAGATGAGGCTGCACATGATAATCTATCTCCCTCAGTACTGCAGACACTAGATGAGGCTGCACATGATAATCTATCTCCCTCAGTACTGCAAGCACTAGATGAGGCTGCACATGGTAATCTATCTCCCTCTGTACTGCAGGCACTAGATGAGGATGCACATGATAATCTATCTCCTCCTGTACTGCAGGCACTAGATGAGGATGCACATGATAATCTATCTCCCTCTGTACTGCAGGCACTAGATGATGCTGCACATGATAATCTATCTCCCTCTGTACTGCAGGCACTAGATGAGGATGCACATGATAATCTATCTCCCTCTGTACTGCAGGCACTAGATGAGGATGCACATGATAATCTATCTCCTGTACTGCAGGCACTAGAGGAGGCTTCACATAATAATCTATCTCCCCCTGTACCGCAGGCACCAGACAATGCTGCACATGATAATCTATCTCCCCCTGTACTGCAGGCACTAGATGAGGATGCACATGATAATCTATCTCCCCCTGTACTGCAGGCACTAGATGAGGATGCACATGGTAATCTATCTCCCTCTGTACTGTAGGCACTAGATGAGACTGCACATGATAATCTATCTCCCTCAGTACTGCAGGTACTAGATGAGGATGCACATGATAATCTATCTCCCTCTGTACTGCAGGCACTAGATGAGACTGCACATGATAATCTATCTCCCTCTGTACTGCAGGCACTAGATGAGGATGCACATGATAATCTATCTCCCCCTGTACTGCAGGCACTAGATGAGGCTGCACATGATAATCTATCTCCCTCTGTACTGCAAACACTAGATGAGGCTGCACATGATAATCTATCTCCTCCTGTACTGCAGGCACTAGATGAGGATGCACATGATAATCTATCTCCCCCTGTACTGCAGGCACTAGATGAGGCTGCACATGATAATTTATCTCCCTCAGTACTGCAGGCACTAGATGAAACTGCACATGATAATCTATCTCCCTCAGTACTACAGACACTAGATGAGGCTGCACATGATAATCTATCTCCCTCAGTACTGCAAGCACTAGATGAGGCTGCACATGGTAATCTATCTCCCTCTGTACTGCAGGCACTAGATGAGGATGCACATGATAATCTATCACCTGCACTGCAGGCACTAGATGAGGCTGCACATGATAATCTATCTCCCCCTGTACTGCAGGCACCAGACAATGCTGCACATGATAATCTATCTGCCCCTGTACTGCAGGCAGTAGATGAGGATGCACATGAAAATCTATCTCCCCCTGTACTGCAGGCACTAGATGAGGATGCACATGGTAATCTATCTCCCTCTGTACTGTAGGCACTAGATGAGACTGCACATGATAATCTATCTCCCTCAGTACTGCAGGCACTAGATGAGGATGCACATGATAATCTATCTCCCTCTGTACTGCAGGCACTAGATGAGACTGCACATGATAATCTATCTCCTGTACTGCAGGCACTAGAGGAGGCTGCACATGATAATCTATCTCCCCCTGTACCGCAGGCACCAGACAATGCTGCACATGATAATCTATCTCCCTCTGTACTGCAGGCACTAGATGAGGATGCACATGATAATCTATCTCCCCCTGTACTGCAGGCACTAGATGAGGCTGCACATATTAATCTATCTCCCTCTGTACTGCAAACACTAGATGAGGCTGCACATGATAATCTATCTCCTCCTGTACTGCAGGCATTAGATGAGGATGCACATGATAAGCTATCTCCCCCTGTACTGCAGGCACTAGATGAGGCTGCACATGATAATCTATCTCCCTCAGTACTGCAGACACTAGATGAGGCTGCACATGATAATCTATCTCCCTCAGTACTGCAAGCACTAGATGAGGCTGCACATGGTAATCTATCTCCCTCTGTACTGCAGGCACTAGATGAGGATGCACATGATAATCTATCTCCTCCTGTACTGCAGGCACTAGATGAGGATGCACATGATAATCTATCTCCCTCTGTACTGCAGGCACTAGATGAGGCTGCACATGATAATCTATCTCCCTCTGTACTGCAGGCACTAGATGAGGATGCACATGATAATCTATCTCCCTCTGTACTGCAGGCACTAGATGAGGATGCACATGATAATCTATCTCCCCCTGTACTGCAGGCACTAGATGAGGATGCACATGATAATCTATCTCCCTCTGTACTGTAGGCACTAGATGAGACTGCACATGATAATCTATTTCCCTCAGTACTGCAGGCACTACATGAGACTGCACATGATAATCTATCTCCCCCTGTACTGCAGGCACTAGATGAGACTGCATATGATAATCTATCTCCCTCAGTCCTGCAGGCACTAGATGAGGATGCACATGATAATCTATCTCCCTCTGTACTGCAGGCACTAGAAGAGGCTGCAGATGATAATCTATCTCCCCCTGTACTGCAGGCACTAGATGAGGATGCACATGATAATCTATCTCCCTCTGTACTGCAGGCACTAGATGAGGCTGCACATGATAATCTATCTCCTGCACTGCAGGCACTAGATGAGGCTGCACATGATAATCTATCTCCCCCTGTACTGCAGGCACCAGACAATGCTGCACATGATAATCTATCTGCCCCTGTACTGCAGGCACTAGATGAGGATGCACATGATAATCTATCTCCCCCTGTACTGCAGGCAGTAGATGAGGCTGCACATGATAATCTATCTCCCTCAGTACTGCAGGCACTAGATGAGACTGCATATGATAATATATCTCCCTCAATACTGCAGGCACTAGATGAGGCTGCATATGATAATCTATCTCCCTCAATACTGCAGGCACTAGATGAGGCTGCATATGATAATCTATCTCCCTCAGTACTGCAGGCACTAGATGAGGCTGCATATGATAATCTATCTCCCTCAGTACTGCAGGCACTAGATGAGGCTGCATATGATAATCTATCTCCCCCTGTACTGCAGGGACTAGATGAGGATGCACATGATAATCTATCTCCCCCTGTACTGCAGGCACTAGATGAGGCTGCACATGATAATCTATCTCCCCCCTGTACTGCAGGCACTAGATGAGGCTGCACATGATAATCTATCTCCCCCTGTACTGCAGGCACCAGACAATGCTGCACATGATAATCTATCTCCCCCCTGTACTCCAAGCACTAGATGAGGCTGCACATGATAATCTATCTCCCCCAATACTGCAGGCACTAGATGAGTCTGTACATGATAATCTATCTCTCCCAGTACTGCAGGCACTAGATGAGTCTGCACATAATAATCTATCTCCCCCAGTACTGCGCACTAGATGAGTCTGCACATAATAATCTATCTCCCCCAGTACTGCAGGCACTAGATGAGGCTGCACATGATAATCTATCTCTCCCAGTACTGCAGGCACTAGTTGAGGCTGCACATGATAATCTATCTCTCCCAGTATTGCAGGCACTAGTTGAGGCTGCACATGATAATCTATCTCCCCCAGTACTGCAGGCACTAGATGAGTCTGCACATGATAATTTATCTCCCTCAGTACTGCAGGCACTAGATGAGGCTGAATATGATAATCTATCTTCCGCAGTGCTGCAGGCACTAGGTGAGGCTGCACATGATAATCTATCTCTACATATCTTTTCTATGCAGAATAATGGCACTATAAGGGACGGGAATCTTCAACACCATCCACTAAACAGTCTACTCTAACATGGAGATGGAACACCATGAATTTCACATCCTCACAAGATTGCTTGATTTTTATGATTTTTGTTTTTCTTCAGTCTTTGGCATCTACTTATCAAGCGGTCAACCGCAAATACGCTGGAATTTCGAAGCGTAATTGTGGCGAGCCTGATTCGCCTTAGTTATCAAACCCTACAGACCGGCAAAAGTAGAAATCTGTGACGTAACATACGATCCGCCGGTCTCAGTCCGACACAGATCGATGCTTACGTCACTACAGATGTTCCGAATGCAAATTCGGCACTATCTGACTACTTTTGCTAGTTAACAAATGTCTACCAGGTATGCTCGGCACTATTCCGGCCCAGCATACCTGGTTTTCAATCCACCGCCCTAGAGGCTGCGGATGCCATAGGAATCAATGGGAGTCTGAAAGCAGCGAAAGCTTATGTTCGCTGCTGCCCGATATCCCATTGATTCCTATGGGAGAATAAAAGTTATGTTTACACCTAACACCCTAACATGTACCCCGAGTCTAAACACCCCTAATCTGCCTCCCCCTACACCGCCGCCACCTTCATTATACTTATTAACCCCTAATCTGCCGCCCCAACATCGCTGCCACCTACATAAAAGTATTAACCCCTATCCCGCCGCTCCCGTAGCCCACCGCAACTAAATAAATGTATTAACCCCTGAACGGCCATCCCCCCACATCGCCATAAACTAAATTAACCTATTAATCCCTAAACCTAACAACCCGCTAACTGTACATTAAATATTAACTCATCCCTATCTTAAAATAAATTTAAACTTACCTTTAGATTTAAATTAAACTATATTAAACTAATTAATCTACCCTAACTGTTATACTAAATTACATTGAACTATATTAAATTAATAATTAATCTAACCTAACTTTTATACTAAAATTACATTAAACTACAAATTAAATTAACTATATTATATATTTAAACACCTAACCCTACTCAAATAATTTAATTCTACACTAAACACTAAGTTACACAAAATAACAAACACTAAGTTACAAAAAATAAAAAAGAAATTATCAAAGCTTTAAACTAATTACACCTAATCTAAAGGCCCTATGAAAATAAGAAAGCCCCCCAAAAATAAAAAAACCCTAGCCTACAATAAACTACAAATGACCCTTAAAAGGGCCTTTTGCAGGGCATTGCCCCAAAGTAATCAGCTCTTTTACCTGTAAAAAAAAAATACAAACAACCCCCCAACAGTAAAACCCACCACCCACACAACTAACCCCCCAAATAAAACCCTAACTAAAAAAACCTAAGCTCCACATTGCCCTGAAAAGGGTATTTGGATGGGCATTGCCCTTAAAAGGGCATTTAGCTCTATTGCAGCCCAAACCCTAACCTAAAAATAAAACCCATCCAATAAACCCTTAAAAAAATAACACTAACCCCAGAAGATTTACTTACAGTTTTGAAGATCCGAAATCCATCCTCCAAGAAGCCGGGAGAAGTCCTCAACGAAGCGGCCAAAGTCTTCATCCAAGCCCGCAGAAGTCTTCACCCAGACGGCATTTTCTATCTTCATCCATCCGGCGCGGAGTGGCTCCATCTTCAAGACATCCGACGCGGAGCATCCTCTTCCTTCCGACGACTACCGATGAATGAAGGTTCCTTTAAATGACATCATCCAAGAAAGCTCAATCCTATTGGCTGATTGCAACAGCCAATAGGATTTTTTCAACCTTAATGCCGATTGGCTGATAGAATTATATCAGCCAATTGGAATCTAAGGGACGCCATGTTGGATGACGTCACTTAAAGGAACCTTCATTCGTCAGTAGTCGTCGGAAGGAAGAGGATGCTTTTTAAGGGTGTATTGGGTGGGTTTTATTTTTAGGTTAGGGCTTTGGGCAATGGGGAGCTTAGGTTTTTTTAGTTAGTATTTTATTTGGGGGGTTGGTTGTGTGGGTGGTGGGTTTTACTGTTGGGGGGGTTGTTTGTATTTTTTTTACAGGTAAAAGAGCTGATTACTTTGGGGCAATGCCCCGCAAAAGGCCCTTTTAAGGGCTATTGGTAGTTTAGTTTAGGCTAGGGGTTTTTATTATTTTGGGGGGGCTTTTTTTATTTTGATAGGGCTATTAGATTAAGTATAATTAGTTTAAATATCTGTACTTTGTTTATTATTTTCTGTAATTTAGTTTTTTTTTGTACTTTAGCTAATTTAATTTAGGTAATTGTATTAAATTTAGTAAATTTATTTAATTATAGTGCAGTGTTAGGTGTTATTGTAACTTAGTACTAGAAAGACATAAGACACACAACCGTGAGTTATGTCAGAAAAGGTATGCTTCTATACACTGTAACACACGTGTAGGATTAAAGTTGAGTTGTAAAATATAACTTTTATTAAATTATGGTTTAAAAGACAGCAATTTTTTAGTGTTTTGCTGTTCTCACATTTAGTTAAAAACACATCTCCTTTATGTCCATATTCATAGTTTCTTAGTTTTCCAGTTGGATGTAACTATGAGAGCTATAAGTTTCTTTCATGTAATTAGCAAGAGTCCATGAGCTAGTGACGTATGGGATATAAATTCCTACCAGGAGGGGCAAAGTTTCCCAAACCTTAAAATGCCTATAAATACACCCCTCACCACACCCACAATTCAGTTTTACAAACTTTGCCTCCCATGGAGGTGGTGAAGTAAGTTTGTGCTAGATTCTACGTTGATATGCGCTTCGCTGCAGGCTGGAGTCCGGTTTTCCTCTCAGAGTGCAGTGAATGTCAGAGGGATGTGAAGAGAGTATTGCCTATTTGAATTCAATGGTCTCCTTCTACGGGATCTATTTCATAGGTTCTCTGTTATCGGTCGTAGAGATTCATCTCTTACCTCCCTTTTCAGATCGACGATATACTCTTATATACCATAACCTCTACTGATTCTCGTTTCAGTACTGGTTTGGCTATCTACTATATGTAGATGAGTGTCTTAGGGTAAGTAAGTCTTATTTTATTATGACACTCTAAGCTATGGTTGGGCACTTTCTATGTAAAGTTCTAAATATATGTCTTTAAACTTATATTTGCCATGATTCAGGATAATCAGTATTCCTTTAAAATTCAGACTGTCAGTTTCATTATTTGGGATAATGCATTTTAATTCAATTTATTTTTCTTTACCTTGAAAATTTTCAATTGATAATTTTTCCCTGTGTGCTGTTAGGCTCGCGGGGGCAGAAAATGTTTCTTTTTATTGCGTCATTCTTGGCACTGACTTTTTTGGCGCAAAATTTCGTCATTTCCGGCGCCGTAGTTGACGCCGGAAGTTGTATTCTGTTAATACGTCATTTTTGACGCATGTGTATTCAGACATTTTTTTGCGCCAAAAAAAATGTGGGCGTCGGTTCTGGCGTCAGAGGATGTGGCGTCATACTTGGCGCCAAATATATGGGCGTTGTATTTAGCGCCAATAATGTGGGCGTCATATTTGGCGCCAAAAAATGTGGGCGTATTTTTTGTTTCACTTTTTTTTCCTCACATTATTTAAACCTCACTTTTTTATTGCTTCTGGTTTCTAGAAGCTTATTATTTTGCATTCTTTTCCCATTCCTGAAACTGTCATTTAAGGAATTTGATAATTTTGCTTTAAATATTGTTTTTTTCTATTACATATTGCAAGATTTCACTGTTCCTGTTTCAAAATAATCTAAGAGGATTCCTGTTGACTGAATTCAGTCCTACCAAAGCTAAGTTCATTTATTTTAAATATTATGAATGTTTATCTTTAGCTATGGTTTGTAATAAGTTATCATGCTAAACTTTTACATGCAGAATCCATTAGTATTTATTCTTTATATATTGCCATTCTTTTTACATCTTATGTATAAGAAATATTTAGAAGATTTATAAGAAATATTTTTCTGATTCTATTTTAAAGGCTTTGTCTGACATCGTGCCTTCTAATATAATTTTTAGGTCTTTTTCAAACTTCTTTTTTAATTATTGAAGTTTCAAATGACCAACAACATACTGATTTATCCTTCTCTGATGATGTTTTTTCTCATTCAGAATTTTCTTCATCAGATATTGACACTAACAAATCTACTTTTTTATTTTATATTTTTATTAAAGTACATTTGTTCTTTGTTGAAAAGGTGTTGATTATTTTGGATATTAAGGTAACTAGTTCTTTTTCAAGACTAGCTAACACTATTTCTGCTTATTTATTCTTCTGTGTTTTCAGAGGTTTTTTTTTCCAATTCCTCATACTAGGGAATAGGCTGAGAATTTTCTTTTATTCCTTCTTCAAAGGTTTTAATCTATATTCTTTGCCGGCAGTTAAATTCAATTTGGAGGGTTCTTCAATTTATTGGGGCTATCTCTACTCCCACTAATTATGCTATTGTTTCTATAGCAAAATAGTATTTATTTTCCTTTAGATGGTTGTATTTTATTTATGGAAAATTATTTAGTTTCAGGTACTTTTCTTGGACCTGTGATTTATTTGGATGTTACAATTGCTTCATTTTTTCTGTTTACTTTAAAATCAAGTATCAGATTTTGTTTTATTTTAGCATTATTAAAGGGACACAATTTACTAGACTAGGTGCTGTTGCATTTGTCTTCTTGTTTTGCATTTATTGATTATGCAAGTCCACTGTATTGTCTGGTCCTTTAACTGAACTATCATGCTAATAATTTAATTTGTGTCTTCATTTTATTGAATATTTTCGCAAATGAGGTTTAATCTATGTCTTTAGCTGTTTTAGCTAGAAGAATTTGTGATTTCTAAAAATCCATATTTCTTTTGTTCTAAGATAATCAATTATTTGTTTTATAATTGGATTCAATTCTTAACTGTTACTCTGGGCTTCAAGATTGAGTTCTAAGACTAAAACTTTAAGCTTATACTAGTTTGGTTGTTCTTATTAAGGAACGAATTCCTGAATTCTTTCCCAAGTAACATGTTTTTAATTGGAAATTTTTCAGTTCGAAATCAGCTCCCTAAAATTGCGATGTACGTGCCGTTTTCCAGCTTGGCTGGCAAGGGGCACGTTAAGACTTTTTTGAAATTTATTTGGTTCTATTCGGTACAAATTTCTTTTTATATATTTTGGGTACTGTTGAAGCATGGCTGATCACCCGTGGGGTTCAAGCGCTGCTCAGACCTGGAATCTTCTGGGGTATTTCTTCCAGTTCCATTTTTAGGAACTGGGTTTTGGAGTTTTATTCAAACTATTCTGCCTTTTTTTGGTCAGTGATAGCATTATTTGTTTTCATTAGATACAATAAATGCATATTTTCATTTTTTTGTTTTCATTCAGATTATTTTCTGAGGATGCGGAATCTCATATGATTCACTTTGTTCTTCCAGGACATAGTTAGAGGATCTTTTTTTCAAAAGCTCTTGATTCCTCACACAAGGGTCACCTTTTTTAGGTTTCCAGATAGTTTGTGTCACTGTCTTTGTCTCTATCAGACAAGGGACAATTTTATTGTGTTCCGTCTCTCGGTACCTTTAGTCTCTATTATTTCCTTCAGTTGCTATATATGCATAGAAGTTTTAGGTCTTATGGCCACAGCATTGGATTCAATTCCCTTTGCTCATTTTCAATAGAAAGAACCTTTCCAGTCTTTTATGCTGAATTATGGTGCAGGGATTCTAGGATTTCGCATTTTAAATCTTCGAATCCTAATATTTATCTCTCTTGATTTGGTGGTTAAGATCACCATCATTTAGTTCTACAGGTCTCTTCGTTTCTTTCAACCTGGACCATGATCTCTACAGATTTGAGTCTTTTTGGTTGGGAGGCTGTCTGAGGATCTCTGTCAGCACAAGGGGTTTGGAAATCTCAGGAGGCGAGATTACCATTTGATATTTTAGAACTCCGTGTTTTCTCAGAGTTTTTCAGTTAGTTTCTTTTTGAAGAAGAGACGTTTATTGTTTTTCAGACAATATCACAACTATGGTGTATGTCAATCATCAGGGTAGGACTATCAGTCCTTAGGCTGTGACAGAAGTGTCTCTGATATTAGCTTGGGCTAAATCCAGCTCCTATCTAAATTCTGTGTTTTTTTTCCCAGGTATAGATATTTGGGAAGCGGATTATCTCTGTTAATCAAGCTTTACTTCCGGGAGAATGGTCTCTCTTACCCAGATATGTTTTTCAATTTTTCAAATGTGAGCATTTCTAGGAATAGATCTGTTGGCACCTCATCTGAATAAAGAACTTCCCAGGGGCCTATTCAGGTCCGGGGATCTTCAGGCGGAAGTATTGTATGCATTGACATTTCTTTGGAATTATCTTTTTGCCTATTTCTTTCCGCCTCTAGTTCTTCTTCCAAAGTGATTTCCAAAATTCTTATGGAGTATTTTTTTTTTATGCTGGTGGCTCCAGCATGGCCTCTCAGGTTTTGGTATGCGGATCTCATTCGGATGGCCAGTTGCCAACCTTGGACACTTCCGTTTAAACCAGACCTTCTTTCTCAAGGCCCATTTTTTCCATCAGGATCTCAAATCATTAAATTTGAAGGGATGGAGATTGAACGCTTGGTTTTTAGTCATAGAGGTTTTTCTGACTCATTGATTAATACTATGTTTCAGGCTCGTAAATCTGTCTCTAGAAAGATGTATTATTGAGTCTGGAAGACCTACTTTTCTTGGCATTCTTTTAAAATTCATAGAATTTTATTATTTTTTCAGGTTGGTTTGGATAAGGTTTTGTCTTCAGTTCTTTGTTAAGACAAATCTCTACTCTTTCTGTTCTTTTTTCACAGAAAGATTGCTAATCATCCTGATATTCATTGTTTTGTACAGGCTTTGGTCCGTATCAAGCCTGTCATTATTTCAATCTCTCCTCTTTGGAGTCTCAATTTGGTGCTGAGGGCTTTACAGGCTCCTCCGTTTGAAACTATGCATTTTCTGAACATTAAATTACTTTCTTGGAAAAGTATTGTTCATTTTGGTTATTTCTTCTGCTAGAAGAGTTTTTGAGTTATCTGCTCTTTTTTGTGAATATCCTTTTCTGATTTTTCATCAGGATAAGGCAGTGTTACTTCCTGATATTCATAATTTTGTTCAGGTTTTGATTCGTATCAAACCTGTCATTAAGCCAATTTCTCCTCCTTGGAGTCTTAATTGGGTTCTGAAGGTTTTTCAGGCTCTTCTATTTGAGCATATGCTTGCTCTGGACATTAATTACTTTCATGGAAAGTATTGTTCTTTTTGGACATCTCTTCAGCTAGAACAGTTTTTGAATTATCTGTTCTTTCTTGTGAATCTCTTTTTTCTGATTTTTTTCATCAGGATAAGGTGGTTTTTGCTGTCCTCATTTCAATTCTTACCTAAAGTTGTAAATTCTAACAAACATTAGGGAGGAATTATTGTTTTCCTAAGACTTCTTTGGTGAGATTCTTACTTTCTTTGGATATAGTAAGAGTTTTTGAAATTCTATGTTGAAGCTATTCAGATTTCAGATAGACTTCTAGTCTATTTTTTATCTTTTCTGGTTTTAGGAAGGTCAAAAGCTTCTGCCATTTATTTGGCATCTTGCTTGAACTTTTGATTCATCATGCTTATTTGGAGTCGGGTGGATTCCCGCCTCGGAGGATTACGGCTCATTCTACTAGGTAAGTTTCTACTTCCTGGGCTTTTTAAGAATGAAGCTTCTGTTGATCAGATTTGCAAAGCAATGACTTGGTCTTCTTTGCATACTTTTACTATGTTCTACCATTTTTATGTTTTCTCTTCTTTAGAAGCAGTTTTGGTAGAATGGTACTTCAGACAGCTGTCTCAGTTTGATTCTTCTGCTTATAATTTCAGTTTTTTTCATTATAAAAATTTAAACTTTTTTGATTTGGGTAGTGGATTAATTTTTCAGCGGAATTGGCTGTCTTTATTTATCCCTCCCTCTCTAGTGACTCTTGCGTGGAAGTTCCACATCTTGGGTATTTATTATCCCATACGTCACTAGCTCATGGACTCTTGCTAATTACATGAAAGAAAACATAATTTATGTAAGAACTTACCTGATAAATTCATTTCTTTCATATTAGCAAGAGTCCATGAGGCCCACCCCTTTTTTTTGTGGTGGTTATGATTTTTTTGTATAAAGCACAATTATTCCAATTCCTTTTTTTTTTTTTTTTGATGCTTTCGCTCCTTTCTTATCACCCCACTTCTTGGCTATTCGTTAAACTGAATTGTGGGTGTGGTGAGGGGTGTATTTATAGGCATTTTAAGGTTTGGGAAACTTTGCCCCTCCTGGTAGGAATGTATATCCCATACGTCACTAGCTCATGGACTCTTGCTAATATGAAAGAAATGAATTTATCAGGTAAGTTCTTACATAAATTATGTTTTTTTTATAGCATATTTAGTTGGTTATGATTATTTATTCTGATATCCTTTATAGCCTTATATTTGGCTTATCAGAAAGTTAATTTTTACCAACTAGATATATTTTAACAGGTTTGGTATTCCTGCATACTGTTTATAGCTCTAATATATTGGTCTTCACCAAAGGATAGCTTTATAGTGACATTCAATAATGGTATAGCTTGTGTGGTTATCAGAATGAATAATAATGTCTGTGTGCTTGTTCACAGATATATTTTATATGATGTTTGTGCACTGTTTTTTCCAAAAGCAGTGTATTTTTTTAACTGTTTGTCAAGTTAGAGACTGAGATATTTTGAGCGTCTATATTTAGTTGGTTATAATGATTTATTCTGATACCCTTTATAGCCTTATATTTGGCTTGTCAGAAAGTTAGTTTTTACCAACGAGATATATTTTAACATGTTTGGTATTCCTGCATACTGTCTATAGCTCTAATGTATTGGTCTTAAACAAAGGATAGCTTTATAGTAACTTTTCAATATTGATATAGTTTGTGTGATTTTCAGAGTGAATAATAATGTCTGTATGCTTATCCACAGATAAGTATTTTATATGATGTTTATGCACTGTTTTTTCAAAAGCAGTGTATTTCTTAACTGCTTGTCAAGTTGGAGACTGAGGTATTTTGAGCGTCTATAATTCACGCTATTCCATTGCTAGATATTTGCTTATTCAATGGTGAGCAGTTATTGCTTAAATTAGAAAATGAAGCTTTTGCGTATATCAGGATTATATCACACTTCCTCTTATTGTACCAAGTTACTTTATTAAACTCTATGTCCTCTGGTATCACTTAGTAGAATAAATGCAGCACTGCTGATCTTAATACAAAACTTTGTATTTGTATATTTGTGAGTTGCAAGTATTTTGCTTTTTTTTATATATCAATAGGTAACAGAAAACGGCATTATGCTTAAAGCTTCTCTTATTGTTTAGTAAGAGTGATCCAAGGAATATCCGTTTACCCCACTAGTTTATCAGGAGATCAAATGATTTAACTTACAATATCATATAGAGCCTTTAATATTGTGAGCCATTCGTAACTTAGTATTCCTATTGTTTGTTACTATATTGTAACAGTTTCAGTTGTTTAGCGTATACTGTTAGAATTGTACCGGATAATTGCTTTAACCTATCACCACATACATCCGTGTCATAAACAGATGGCACTTCAGTGCCTTAGCTAATATTAACCACAACGCTC
This sequence comes from Bombina bombina, assembly GCF_027579735.1. Lineage (NCBI taxonomy): Eukaryota > Metazoa > Chordata > Amphibia > Anura > Bombinatoridae > Bombina > Bombina bombina. The sequence continues at coordinate 1,498,199,502 of NC_069499.1, forward strand.
AAAAATATTACAGTTGTATATGTTTGTCATTATAAGTTTTTAACTATTGAAGACCACCAACTACTAAATTAACAGCTAAATTTGTTTGGACATGTAGGAGAGCAAAATTAAAAATAGGGAAACCCCTGACGCGGCGTTTCACATACGCTTCCTCAGAGGGGGTTACAGGGTTATTGTAACTTAGGTTAGGTTTTATTTTACAGGTACTTTTGTATTTATTTTAGCTAGGTAGTTATTAAATAGTTAATAACTATTTAATAACTATTCTACCTAGTTAAAATAAATACAAACTTGCCTGTAAAATAAAAATAAACGCTAAGCTAGCTACAATGTAACTATTAGTTATATTGTAGCTAGCTTAGGGTTTATTTTACAGTTAAGAATTTAGTTTTAAATACGAATACTTTATTTATTAATAGTAGGTTTTATTTAGATTTATTTTAATTATATTTAAGTTAGGGGTGTTAGGGTTAGACTTAGGTTTAGGGGTTAATAAATTTAATATAGTGGCGGCGACGTTGGGGACGGCAGATTAGGGGTTAATAAGTATAATGTCGGTGGCGGCGGTGTATGGGGTGGCAGATTAGGGGTTCATAACATAATGTAGCTGGCGGTGGGCTCTGGGAGCGGCAGGATAGGGGTTAATACATTTATTAGAGTGGCGGTGGGCTCCAGGAGCGGCGGTTTAGGGGTTAATAACTTTATTTAGTTGCGGCGGGGTCCGTGAGCAGCGGGATAGGGGTAAAAAAGTATAGTATAGTGTGGGTGTTTGGTGACAGTATACTAATAAAGCTGGGAAAAAGCCGAAGGGCAGCGAGATCGATTACTGTTAGTTAACAACAGTCTGCTGCTCATCGCGCCGTACTTGGTGCGCGGCTTTTTGACAGCTTTTTTGGTAACTTTGGAGAACGTATCTAGGTCCACGGCAGCGAAGTTAGGCAATCTTAGGCGAGCGTATTGGTGCCGTCGAATGCAACGAAGTTGACAGCTTGATAAGTAGATGCCTTTATGTGCAAGATATCATGTATTTTGCAAATTAATACAATTATATATGTAAATTACAAGAAGAATGCTGTATTATCAGTTAATCTAATATGACATCATTGGCTTTTTTTTCTGTGTGGTTTGGCCATACACAAAAATGGTAACAAGTGGAAAAGGACAGTTTGGGATTTTATCAGCTTTTGAATTTGTGAGAATGGGCCTATAAATGTGTATCGTGATTTTGGATTGGGATCACTTGGAAAAGAACTGTCCCATGATAAGTATAGGGGCAATCCAAAAATGTGTTATTGGTGCAAGGAAACAATAGGAGTATGTTATCTTGATGCTGTAAACAATTGTGGTCATTCTGATGATATTTTTCAAATTATAACTTGTGATCGACCCCTGTGTGTTTAATGGGTTATGTCAGCTCTACATCAGCAGTGCACTACTGGGAGCTAGCTGAGCACATGATATGAGCCAATGACAAGAGGCATATGTGTGTAGCCTTCTGATAGCTCCCAGTAGTTGATTGCTATTCCTGAGGCTACCTTTTCAACAAAAGGATTCAAAGAGAACAAAGTACCTAAGCATTTCATGCTCTATCTGAACATCTAAAATTTAAATTTCATGTCCATTCTTCATCCTCACATAAAATGTTATTGAGATGTGAAGTTCTGCAAGACAGGATCTTGCCTTTTTCACATGTAAGCTGCTTGCAATCACATATCAGGTAAAAGGAGGTATATAAAGTTGCCACTGAAGTAGTGTTACAATTTTGGGGAAGCAATGTAGCAAGTATAGTGTGAAATTCTAGTCAAATTTGCATTGAAGTGCATTTCAATTTGACCTGTATGTCTCTTTTAATATAATTTGCAGCAGTGAGCGAGTCAGTAGTATACTCCTTGTGGTATTTAACAGGAAAGTCTGGTGTCTTTTGTAGAAAATGAAGTAAGCTGATTAAGGCGCATTAAAGACGACACCAGAAGGTCAGAGGAAGGACAGAGATCAGCTGGCCAAAAAAACCTACCTCATATTTACAGCTCTTATAAATAATATCATATTTCAAAGATTGGCAGAAAGACTGAAGGAATAACTCAAGTCAGATGTCAGAGCAGCTTTTCTTCCAAACGTCTGTGTGTCTGTGTTCCTCTGTGGTTATCTCATTAACTCAATGGAGCTAAAATAAAATAAAAAAAAAAAAACATTAAATTAACATTTAGCATGGATATTGCTTTTGCAGAAATTAAAGTGATGGTAAATCCAAGTGTTTAAAAAAGGCTAGGATTTCCCATCACTAAAAATAAACAGGACTTTCAGTAAACACGTTTTACTTCTCCAGACTGGTTCCCATCTTGTGGAACCCTCTGCTTCGCTTCACAAGACTCTCCCCTCGTTTTGAAAGCTTCAAGCACTCCCTAAAGACTCTTCTGTTCAGGGATGCATGCAACCTACGCTAACCTTTCCTAATACCAGTTCCTCTCCTCCATTGCTATCCCCTGAACCCCCTTAGAATGTAAGCCTAAGAGCCCAACTGTTTGCAGATCACCTTTATAAGAGCTGACTGCAACAGTGCGACTCTAGGCAGGGCATTTGATCACAATAATTGCTACCTTGTATACAGCCTATGTTCATAGCGCTGCAGAATCTGTTGGCGCTCTACAAATAACCGATAGTAATAATAATAATAATAATAAAAAAAGGTTCTAAACTTACCCTTTTTGTGCCTTGGCCTTCTTGCTAAAATCAGCACATCTGGACGACCTTGGCACAGCACTCTTTTCTCAATGATGGGATGTTTCCACCTCTAAACCAATAGCCGTGCTAGCATACAGAACAGTGTCATATGACTAGCACGGCTATTGGTTTAGAGTTGAAAACGTCACCTCATTGTGAAAAGAGCGCTGTGCAGTGGGCGGCGGGAGCCACTGAGTTTAGTGAAGTATAGCACCCTTTTTAACAAAGTGATGGCAAATCCTAGCATTTTGGAAACACTTGGATTTACCATCGCTTTAACACGTTGCCCGACGAAGAAGTCTGCAATGCATTTTACAGCAATATGCTACATCTGTCCTGTGCAATGCATTTTACAGCAATATGTTACAGCTGTCCTGTGCAATGCATTTTACAGCAATATGCTACATCTGTCCTGTGCAATGCATTTTACAGCAATATGTTACAGCTGTCCTGTGCAATGCATTTTACAGCAATATGCTACATCTGTCCTGTGCAATGCATTTTACAGCAATATGTTACAGCTGTCCTGTGCAATGCATTTTACAGCAATATGTTACAGCTGTCCTGTGCAATGCATTTTACCTCTCTTACAGTCAAGGAATTAAAACCTTAACATTTTATAATTTTTGTAAAACCAAAGTTGATCTATAGGACACTGTCTCAAATCCCCTTTGCATTATTGTTGTGACATTTATGTTGTGTTGCCGTTTTTAACATTAACATCCTTTATACTGCAATTATTTTTCAATAGCCAAGCTCCACCCACTATTTGTCTTATTTGGAGGAGCCAATCTAGGCTTTAGTCTGCAGACAGCAAGGCTATCCCTGGTTTTAATGGTTGTATTGAGTGAATTGTTTTTCAGTTGTTTTCTGGTAAAGCCTCTTAGGGACATATGTGTAGCAGGGTTAGCATTAAGAATCTAAATTACATACATGAGAATTTCAGAGCTCCATTACAAAAAATAGGGGGCAAAATAAATAATGAAAAGATATTGCAAAGTTGTTTCATTACACATAACAAAATATTTTATAAGCAAACCTCAATGTGTTTGCTGTCTCTTTAATGGGAAATAGCATATATTAGCAGGTAGAGGGGCAATAAATATAACAATAAATAAAAAGCATTTGAAGCATTGTATTACAGTTGCTGTAGGCAATGTTAGAAAGATTGTAAAGCTCAAAGCATTATCTCGATTTTCACTCCATCCCTCCATTTTCTCCTGCAGAATGTGGCCAGTTAGGGACAAATATGTGTTTTTGCTTTGGGACTTAAATATTTATTTTAAAGGATTACTTTCTGTTATAATTTTTAAGCTAAACAACTAACATATTAAAGTTAATAAACATTAATTAAAACCTACTGACCTATATTTTCTCCAAAACGAAGTTTCATAACGTTCTTAAAGTTATATCTTTTATTCGCCGATGATGTCACGTTATCCTGCCCACTATTTTCAGCACTGAGTGTTCAAAATACTTAAACCAATAACTTTGTGTTTAAAGCACCATTTTGAAACCTAGGTATTGCAAACGGATTGGTACAGAGCAAAGGATACCCACGGAGTGGGTTTGGAAAACAATTAAATTTGCAGACAAGATTTCTGATATACGGTAGAGATATGTTAATGAAATGCTATTGATAAAAAGCGTATTTGGGGTAGTTAGTAACAGGCATAGAAAATATTTACTTACAGTGGCCCTTTAATGCCCCTTTTAATGTTTTTTTTCTTCTTCTTCTTGAAATAGACTTTTCTTTCCATTTGTTTTATTTCTTGACAATTTGTTGGCTACTTGTCCAGTGGTGTCTCTAGGAGTTTGCGGACCGCACCCAGGTGACACCTCAGGGAGGGCGACACCAAACCTAGTGACCCCACTATATGGGCTGTTTGGCTGCCTTGCTGCTTCTCTGATGAGTCCGCTCTCATCTTCTCTGCTATTTATCTTTTTTATCCAACTGGCTGCTTTCCCGCCCCCTCCCCAGCCTTTTTCCACTCCTACTAAATTGCTAATTGATTTACTTACCTACCATGCCGGCTACAGGGATCATGTGGTCTGAAGTGGCCGGCAGTTTGACTGTAGCTCACGTGTGGTAATATAATTAGCGCAGCGCTCTCATTCTGGTGTCCCTCCCGGCTCTGTCCCTGTCTCCGGTAGGTAAGGTGTTAAGGAAGGGGAGTACAGTTCTTATGGGGAGATTTATTAACAAACAGGTGAAAAAAAGTTTACATGGAGCTATATTTTGGCAAATTGTAAAAATATTAGTTTAATTTGTTTCCCCACTAACAGTTTGGATATATATATTAATGACCATTGCTTGTAAATAACTATTATAAATATGGATCTGCACTTTTGACACTTTTATATATTTTTTTTAGATTAATATATTAGAAATAGTTATTTTCAAATTTTCAAATTTTTAAAAGACACTGGAATGCACTTGTTTTTCAATTCTTAACATTGACCAATTCCAGAGTAATGGATTAACTGGGGCAGTAATTAAAAAAAAAGGGCAATAGATATAGATGAGCTGCTGTCTCTGAAGCAGGGAGTGATTCAGTGGAGAGGAAGACAGATAGAGATCTCCTTGTGCTTATATATTGCTTTGTGTAAGAAAAGAAATATTGCCATGAATAAGTTTGTGCTGGATAGGGTCTACTTTTTATTTTCTCTTTGTTTGTTAATATTTACTTTTTCAGACCTCTCACTCACAAGCTCACAACTGAGATAAAAAACAGCAATGGAAGAGTTAGTTACCACATCTGGCCAAATGGGAAAAGCCCAGGTACCTCGCAAAGGTCTCTTCCAAAAACCTGGGTCCCTAAACAGCCACACAATGCAGGCTCACAATCAAACAACTGTGTAAAAATGAAGGGTGCACAAGCTTATGTAATCTCCCCAAACATATACAAAACACGGGAGGGGTCAGCACTCTCAGGCCGGACCGGGTACACATCCTATGGCCCTGTAACATGCACAGCCCTGGGTTCAAAACAGCACTCTCAGGAAGCTGCACTGTCACCAGAGCCACAGGCAGTTAACCCCAGGCAGGCCTGGGTGCAAGGCCCAAACAGGGAAAATTACAAAAAAATAGGGTTGCACCGATACCGATACTAGTATCGGTATCAGTGCCGATACCAAGTATTTGCATGAGTACTTGTACTCGTGCAAATGCACCGATACTTAAACCGATACCTCCAATTCCTACCCATATTCCCGTTCTGCCAATACAAATTGCTGTTATTTGTATTATTGTACGTCAGAGCAGTGCTCCAAAAGCTGCTACTATACAGCTGGAAGTTTACCTGGGTGAGATCACTGTACCTCATTCAGGCAAACACCTGAAGTACTGGGCAGTTAATAAACTAAGATTTAATGGCCCAAAAATATTTTTCTGACCCATGCAGTAGTGTGAAAAGTGAAAGACTGTTCAGCTTAGCGTCAAACGTCCTTACTGATAGCAGAAACAGACTTATAGCTGAACATGCAGAGATGCTTCTGTTCCTTTATAAGAACTTGCCACTAACTTTTGAAAAAATATTCCAATTGCTAGATTACCTGTTATACTGCTAGTTCTCATCTTGCACATTTATGCTCAAAACATACTGTACTCTGAGGAACATCCTTTGCCAGGGTTGGACTGGGAATAAAAAGCAGCCCTGGAAAAATATGAAGACCAGCCCTATTTTCTGTTGAGTCAGTAGAATGAAAATGCCCCATTTTTCTCAAAGTGGATTACTGGAATACTCATTTCTCAATATTATTTTCAGAATTAAATTATATTACTTTGTATCAAGTACAAATGTCAGATTGATGAGTTATATAGGCACCCTACAACCCAATTGCATCTAGTAATCACCCCTTTAAATTGTAGCTTTCCAACCCCAGCTGCTGCAGCTGTTATTTATTGCTATTATTAATATATTTATTTATAAACATATTCTGTGAACTTTGTGACAACAAACACATAAAACTTTTATTATTTCAAAATGTCTTTTGAGATACAGTTCATAATTATAAAGAAGTGATCTTAAATCATTGGTCTGTATTGTGCTTGGTAAACTGTCATGACATAAAAAAGTATCGGTAGTTGGTATCGGTGAGTATTTGAAAAGAAGTATCGGTACTTGTACTCGGTCTTAAAAAAATGCATATATATATACTGTATATATACAGTGGATATAAAAAGTCTACACACCCCTGTTAAAATGTCAGGTTTCTGTGATGTAAAAAAAATAGACAAAGAGAAATCATTTCAGAACTTTTTCCACCTTTAATGTGACCTATAAACTACACAACTCAATTGAAAAACAAACTGAAATCTTTAAGGTGGAGGGAAGTAAGCAAAAAAAACTAAAATAATGTGGTTGCATAAGTGTGCACACCCTCTTATAACTGGGGATGTAGCTGTGTTCAGAATTAAGCAATCACATTCAAAACCATAAATAAGAGTCATCACACACCTGCCATAATTTAAAGTGCCTCTGATTAATCCCGAATAAAGTTCAGCTGTTCTAGTAGGTCTTTCCTGACATTTTCTAAGTCACGTCCTACACAAAAGCCATGGTCCGCAGAGAGCGTCCAAAGCATCAGAGGGATCTCATTGTTAAAAGGTATCAGTCAGGAGAAGGGTACAAAAGAATTTCCAAGGCATTAGATATACCATGGAACACAGTAAATACAGTCATCATCAAGTGGAGAACATATGGCACAACAATGACATTACCGAGAACTGGATGTCCCTCCAAAATTGATGAAAAGACGAGAAGAAAACTAGTTTGGGAGGCTACCAAGAGGCCTACAGCAACATTAAAGGAGCTGCAGGAATATCTGGCAAGTACTGGCTGTGTGGTACATGTGACAACAATCTCCCGTATTCTTCATATGTTCGGACTTTGGGGTAGACGGCAAGATGGAAGCCCTTTCTTACGAAGAAAAACATCCAAGCCCAGATAAATTTAGCAAAAACACATCTGAAGTCTCCCAAAAGCATGTGAGAAAAGGTGTTATGGTCTGATGAAACCAAGGTTGAACTTTTTGGCAATAATTCCAAAAGATATGTTTGGCGCAAAAACAACACTGCATATCACCAAAAGAACACCATAACCACAGTGAAGCATGGTGGTGGCAGCATTATGCTTTGGGGCTGTTTTTCTTCAGCTGGAACTGGGGCCTTATTCAAGGTAGAGGGAATTATGAACAGTTCCAAATACCCATCAATATTGGCACAAAACCTTCAGGCTTCTGCTAGAAAGCTGAACATGAAGAGGAACTTCATCTTTCAGCATGACAACGACCCAAAGCATACATCCAAATCAACAAAGGAACGTCTTCACCAGAAGGAGATTAAAGTTTTGGAATGGCCCAGCCAGAGCCCAGACCTGAATCCAATCGAAAATCTGTGGGGTGATCTGAAGAGGGCTATGCACAGGAGATGCCCTCGCAATCTGACAGATTTGGAGTGTTTTTGCAAAGAAGAGTGGGCAAATCTTGCCAAGTCAAGTTGTCCCATGCTGATAGACTCATACCCCAAAAGACTGAGTGCTGTAATAAAATCAAAAGTTGCTTCAACAAAGTATTAAGGCTGTGACACACTGCAAGCGGAGCGGCGCGCAGTGTGTACATGCGGATGTGTGCACTCAGTGTGTCCTTTTCATCTCTAAACACTCTGCTGTGTCAGGTTGCGTAACTGAGTGCTCAGAGATGAAATATTTGATCTTCAGAAGCGACGCGAGCGCGAAGCAGCTGCTTCGCCTCGCGCTGCATCGCTTGCAGTGTGTCACAGCCTTTAGTTTTTATGCAACCATATTATTATTTTTTTATTATTTTTACTTCCCTTCACCTAAAAGATTTCAGTTTGTTTTTCAATTGAGTTGCATAGTTTATAGGTCACATTAAAGGTGGAGAAAGTTCTGAAATTATTTATCTTTGTCTCTTTTTTACATCACAGAAACACAACCACTACCATTGTTAGCCTGTTCTTTGGCGATTAACCACCTGGGTGCAGCTTCTTTTCGCCCAGTAATGCTTTTCACAGAGTAGAACTTTCCTGTAGTATATCAGTCTGATACCGCCTATTACGGTCAGTCCAGCGCCGAAATACCAGGCAACCCCAGACGATCGTTTTGGCCTTCATTGGGCCTCGTCAGTGAGATGTAGCTATATTCCTCTAAGCACACTGAGCAAGGAGTCTACGTCTGGTTTCCTCTTTTTCTCATAGGGAGACTAAATACACACAGAAAGAAGCGTGCTCACAGGAACAAACGACCAGCTCAGTACCATTGTTAGCCTGTTCTATGTGCGCTTCTCTCTGTGTGTGTGTGTGTGTGTGTGTATATATATTATTTTTAACTCACAAACCATATATATATATCAAATAGATACAACCACACTAGTGGGGGGGGGGGGTGACACCATGAGTTACCGCACCAGGTGACACCAATTCCAGTGATGCCAGTAAATTATTTGGTCTTCAATCTTAAAGGAACATTGTAGTGCAGAATGATGTGGTCTAATTCATTAGGGCATGTAATGGTTTCACTCTTCTATGGCTTCGCTTGCATTGCTGTTTACAGTTTACAAATGTTTGTGTTTAATCCCCACAAAAGTTAAATACTTAGGTAAAGTTCCACTGCAGCTCTTGATCTTAACAGAGCTTGCTAGTATTGACAGGGTTGTGCAACTGACAGTTAACTCACCATATTGTTCCTGCTTGGGACTAGTAGTTCTCACAAGCCTTTGAGCAGGACTTTATCCTTTGCAGAGAGAAGTCAATAGTAAACTTTCATAATTCAGATTGAGCATGCAGTTTTAAACCTTTCCAATTTTCTTCTGTTATTTCATTTGCTTTGTTCTCTTGGTATGCTTTGTTGAAAAGAATACCTTGGAAGGCTCAGGAGCAGCAATGCACTACTCTGAGCCAGCTTGTGATTGGTGGCTGCACATATATGCTTCTTGTCATTGACCCACCTGATGTGTTTAGCTAGCTCCCAGTAGTTCATTGCTGCTCCTTCTGCAAAGGATATCAAGAGAATGAAACAAATTTGATCATAGAAATCAACTGGAAAATATATAAATATGCTCCATCTGAATCATAAAAGAAAGGGCTAGATTACAAGTGGAGCGCAAATTTATTGCGTTCCCGTAAATGGGCAAATTCGTCCTTTTACGGGCGCAAGATAAATAAGCAGCCATTACAAGTGGCTGGTTAATGCTACCGCGAGTTAGTGCTCCTCTAGTTCATTTTTAAAATGTCCCCTAATTGCCCCCCAAATAAACTGTGTAGTGCCTTTAATAGAATAAAAATTGTTAGATTTGTAGTTTTAAATCATAAAGCAGCTTTTATGGGTTAAAGTGAGCGTCTCTGGGCACTGAAAATGGGGACTGTGTGTTCCCTGTAAATATATATGAATATATATTTATGTGTTAATTTGTGCATATACACATATTAACACATAAATATATATATATTTACACTTTGCTGTCCATAGCTGCGCAACTTACCCACTTTGCTGTCTCACAGCATGAGTACGAGGCTCCCATTGGGAACGTAAATCTTCCAGGCAATGCAAACCCTTGCACTGCCCTCAACTTGTAATACCAGTGCACATTTGCGTGCGCTAGTATTACGGAGTGGAGTGCAAATATTGCGCTCGCGTAAGTAATATTTTGCACTCCACTCATAATCTGGTCCATAGCATTCCATGGTGAGAAGTACATAAATGACTTGTTTTAACAAATTAAAGCGTGTCATTTTTTAACTACTGTGTCACTTTAGTGATCTAGAGATCAGCGTCATGGGCACTTGCAGCCCTCCAATGGTAATGATGATGATCTTGATGCTGGGCACTAGGCGGTGGCTTTGTACCTATAGCAACATGAAATATTTTGGACGGGAGACAGTTGTGATCTCACTTTGCTTTTATTATTGTTATTATTACTATTTATCTGTAGAGCAAGCACGAGCGGGGGGGAGTAGGTTGGAGCGGGGAGGGGGCCGCGAGCGGGGGGAGCGCTGCACTACAAGAAAAAAAAAAAGTTGAGAGCAGCAGGGAGGGGGGAAAGAGGGAGGGAGAGGGGACCCAAGTGGACGGGAATTTTGGACCGTGTACACGGGCTTTAGGACTAGTAGATAATAAATAAATAGCCATGTGATAAGGGGGCTGTCAGAAGATGCTTAGATACAAGGTTATCACAGAGGTAAAAAGTGTATTAATATAAACATGTTTTCTGTGCAAAACTGGGGAATAGGTAATAAAGGGATTATCTATCTTTTTAAACAATAACATTTTTAGAGTAGGCTGTCCCTTTAAGAATGTTTTATGAGTTTTTTGGGTTTCTTTTAAACTCCTCTACTAGTAGAGACAGTTGTCCTCATTAGCCAGTGAAAATTAGTAGGAAGTACAAAATCTTCAGTTTAAGTTTCAACTTGTGTAAATGTTGCTCTTTCCTGTGCATGATACTACAGTGTCTCTTTAAAGGACTGCTAAACACAGTATAATAGCATAATCAATAAATGCATAATAAATAGACAATGCAAAAGAACTGTGAATTTTAGTAGTATTAGATTTTTTGTTAAATTTAAAATGTATTTTTATTTTCCTTACAGCCACCAGCCAATCACAAAATGCATATACTTATATTATGTGAATCTTGCACATGCTCAGTAGGAGCTGGTGCCTCACAAAGTGTGCATATAAAAAGATTGTGCACATTTAGATAATGGAAGTGAATTGGAAAGTTGTGTAAATTATGTGCTCTGTCTTTTGATTTTAGTGGTACGGATCACTAGCATCAATAAACTAAACTCAAAGAGGCCTATTTATCAAACTCCGAATGGAGCTTGAGGGCCCATGTCTAAAGACCGCTGCTCCATAACCCTGTCCGTCTGCTCTGAGCAGGCGAACAGACATCGCCGGAATTCAACCCGATCGAGTACGATCGGGTTGATTGACACCCCCTGCTGGCGGCCAATTGGCCTAGAGTCTGCAGGGGGCATTGCTGGTGCAATGCTGAATACGGCGAGCGTATTGCTCTCCGCATTCAGCGATGTCTGTCGGACCTGATCCGCACTGTCAGATCAGGTCCGACAGACATTTTATAAATATGCCTCAAATTGTTGTTTCCTGAGAGATTAAATCAGTGGTGTATTTAGGTTTTGTACTTTACTTCTCATACAGAAACCTGACAACCTTTTTTTTAATATTTTCCTCATTTATAGTTCTCACACCACAGCAGTTACATATTAACTCTGTCCTGCCAGTATTGTACACACAGAGCCCAGTGTTTGACCCCTTTTCTCCATTAATCCCTGCAGTGCAGTGATTGATTTAACCCCTATAATGACAGTAACCAATTTACAGAAGTGATTTAACCTCCATATTGCCAGTAACCACACAGCATAGTAATTTAACCTTAATGTAGTCAGTATCATACACGGAGTAGAGCTTTAACCCATTAACACCAGGAGCAGTCAGGTGTCTGCTTCCCTGGTAATCTCTGACAACGCAATATTCCTTTATACTCCCCTTGATATGTTGTGATAGTTATTCCCTCTGCTAGACAAATAGATAACAGTGTGTTATGTGGAGATAAATGATGTATACAGCATTACCCTTAGCATTATGGGTAAACTTGGGTGTGGCATCATTTACCTTGGCCAGGTCCGGGTATCAGATTTCTGGGCAGAGAAGTTTGCACAAAATATTATGGAATTCATCTATACTGAGGGGCACAATGCCTGCACTTTGTGGTGCTGGTGAGTTTCACTTTGCAACACTTTAAAATCTGCTGTGCATATGTGTGCATAAATATGTTATTTTTACAGCACTGTTCTGTTTTTATAACCAGAATATTTTTACTGATGTGTACGTTATTTATTTTCCAAAACATTTATTGCTCAGGTTAATTCTGAGATATAAGATGCTGTTTATCAGCAGGCTATAAAAGATATTGTAAACAGCAGTGTTAGTGCTGAACTGTGGTTAATATTCATGTATTTTCCTTTTTACAGTAATTTCCCATTTATGCGCCGTCACAGAAGATCCAGTCCGAGCCCTGTGATCCTGAGACAGCTGGAAGAGGAAGCCCGAGCAAAAGAGGCAGCCAACACGGTGGACATAACTCAGGTTATGAGCAAGCTAGATCGGAGGAGCCACCTCAAGCAGGATGCTCCTAAACCAACCTAACCTACCTGAAACTGGTGCTTTAGAGATTAGACACCACATTCAAAACATAGATCAGAGAAAGGGCACTAGTCCAGTAATCTGCTACTTCACCACTAGATGTCCTCACTGCGCTAGAGCTGGGTTGTTCAGTAGCAGCTGCAGACCAGCACAGTGGTCGGAGACGCTTATTTCTAACAATAAAATAGGCAGCAGACTTTAATTGAAGATAGTTTAGAAAAAGAAAGTCAAGGCTTGATTCCCATTATAACTTTATTAGTGGTTTGAAGAAAAGAAAATGTAGAAACAGTGTATAGAATAGAAGGGTGTCTAACCTTTATATTAGGGGCCACATTGGAATGTTTATTTCACTCAAAGGGCAGATGAGCACATTTTAAAAATACTACAAAGAAAAATTATTATACTTATATCTAAACAAAGTATGTCATTGATTCAGTTTGCCAGTACCTGTACGGTAACTATTTACAGTGATGTATCTAGGATAATGTATAGATCCAAACAGACAGGGTCTGCTCTGTTTGTTTTCTAGATCTTCTCTACTACACATTTGCTACTAGAATAATAATATTCTTATTACAAGATCAAAGTACTGAAAGATACATCTCTAGTTAGATTGTAAGACCGAAGAGCGACATAACAATGTACTGGAAGGCTGCATTGTGGCCCCAGGGCCTTATGTTGAAGAAGACTCATTTATATGCTGGCACGCTGTGTCTAATGATCATTAATCTAAATTTGATAGCCCAGTCAAAAAAGGTCTCAACAATTATTATTTTATTGGTTTTTTTCTGACTTTGTAATTGTAAAGATCACTATTGCTTATAAGGTGCTGTACCAATTTGTAATCTAGTTAAACAAAGCAACACTTAGCACTCTATGGTCCCCATTTGTGAAGCCATGAACCATCTGTTTGATCTCACTTCACTCTAAATGATGAATGATAATTAAAGGGACATGAAATCCAAAAATGTTCTTTCATGATTCAGATAGAGCATAGCATTTTAAACAACTTTCCAATTTACTTCTATGATCTGACTTGCTTTGTGTTCTCTTGGCATCCTTTGTTGAAAAGAATACCTAGGTTGGTTCAGGAGCTGGGAGCTAGCTGCTGATTGGCGGCTGCACATATATGACTCTTGTTATTGGCTTACAGATATGTTCAGCTATCTCCCAGTAATGCATTGCTGCTCCCTCAATAAAGGATACCAATAAAATGAAGCATAATAGAAGTAAATTGGAAAGGATATATGCTATATCTAATTCTTGAAAGAAAATGTTTGGGTTTCATATCCCTTTAAAAGTATGAAGCTGTCGTTGCCTTGTAAAATGACCTTACAATCGTGTTCCTATATGGTCATATGAACATCATTTATAGTAGTTCGATCAAACCTATTTGTCCTGTGGATATGCCCTGCGGCACCAACCTATGTGCTTACTTTGACGTTATTATTTATTTTCGCCCCTAAACGTATTCAGAATAGCTTTTTGCATTCGCCATTTTTGTTTTTGCAAATGCCCTAGGAAACAACAGAAGTCCAAGCCAACATTTGACAGAGCTTAGAACACACAAAATAAACCGCTCAAGTATAAAGATCCCATACCAGCATACTCTCTCAAATTGCTAAATCTTCTAACCAGTTGCAACCCTTGTTAAGTTGGTGTCTTTTATTTGTTTGATCTATCCTACTGAGACACTTAAAGGGACATAATACTCATATGCTAAATCACTTGAAAGTAATGCAGTATAACTGTAAAAAGCTGACAGGAAAATATCACGTGAGCATCTCTATGTAAAAATGGAAGATATTTTGCCTCAAAATTTCCTCAGCTCACCAGAGTAAGTGCTGTGCAAATAGTTATACTTCTGTCCAGCTGCAAGTTGGGAAAAAAAAAAAACAATAGCCAATCAGCTCCAGCAGTGCTGAGGTAATGCTTTGCCTTTGCAAACTTACTTAGAACTTACTAAAGCTAAATAAGAAAATAACATGACTGTGCCTCACATGCCAGATTCACACTCCCTAGCTTGTCCTGCTTAAAGTCTCTTTACAGTGCGATGTGAATACTTAGGAAATTTGAGGTAAAATATCTTTATTTTTTACATAGAGATGTTCAGGTGATATTTTCTAGTCAGCTTTTTAAAGCTGTGCTGCATCAGTTTCAGGTACTTCAACATTTAAGTAGCATGTCCCTTTAAGGACATGGGAACAGGAAAACCAGCAAAGGGTGCGGTTGCCCAATGAAGTAGGCGTAATAGAGTACAGTTAAATAAAAATGTATCCTGACCCTCTATAATAAAAAGGAATATAAATGGGCTCACCTCTGGTTTATATAGCTTGTGCTGCCCCGTGTTTCACACAACAATGACATTTACTTTAGGAGTCACCTTCCCATCAATATTGCCTTCAAAGTTATCCATTCATTGGTGTTTATGTTTAACTTGATGTGATCATAAACAGCAGATGTTTTATAACATCGGATGTGGTGGCTTTCTTGGCAGAAGCAAGGCCCAGAAACACTGCACTCATAGCACTCAACATAATGCATCCAATGTCTGGTAAAGTACAATTAAAGGGACAGTTAAGTCAAAACTAAACTTTCATGATTAAGATAGAGCATGCAGTTTATTGAAAAAACTTTCCAATGTACTTTTATTATTTAATCTGATTTGTTTTCTTGGTATCCTTTGTTGAAAAGGTTACCTAGGTTGGCTCAAACTATGGGGCGATTTATGAAAGTGCGAGCGGACATGATACAATGTAGCGTATCATGTCTGCCACACATCGATAAATACAGACAGCATACGCTGTCGGCATTTATCATTGCACCAGCAGTTCTTGTGAACTGCTTGTGCAATGCCGCCCCCTGCAGATTCATGGCCAATCAGCCGCTAGCAGGGAGTGTCAATCAGCCCGATCGTATAGAATCGGGCGGATTGATTCTCCGCAGCCTCAGAGCAGGCGGACAAGTTAGGGAGCAGTGCTCTTTAAACAGGGGCATCAAGCTCCATTCGGAGCTTAATAATTCGGCCCCTAAGGGTTCAGTTAGCTCACAGTAGTGCATTGTTGCTACTTTAACAAATGATAACAAGACAATGAAGCTAATATTATAATAGACGTAAATTGGAACGTTGTTTAAAATTGTATGTTCTATCAGAACCATGAAAGAAAAATTGGGGGTGTCATGTCCCTTTAAAATGATATGAGCCACTGATAAAATTGTTTTAGATAAGGGTGGGTTTAACATTGTGTGTATTAACCGAGTAGAGCCATGAGCTGAAATGCGTTAGACTTGCGGACTTGCTCACATTTTAACTTAATGGAGTGAATAAAAGTTATGTTTTAGATGCCGCCCATATTGTTTTTATGTGTTGGATTAACAGTGAGTCTGTACCCATGTCAGAAATACTGCTGGATGGTGGCTTGAAAAAAAGCCGGTAACACTATCTGTGCTTCAATAAATAAATCACATATATAGTTAAAGGGATACTAAATCCCAAAATTTTCTTTCAGGATTCAGATAGAGCATGCAATTTTTAGCAATTTTCTAATTTACTCCTATTATCAATTTCTCTTCGTTCTCTTGTTATCTTTATTTTAAAAGCAGGAATGTAAAGCTTAGGAGTCGGACCATTTTTGGTTCAGAACCTGGGTTATGCTTGCTTATTGGTTGGCTGAATGTTGTCACCAATAAGCAAGCACTATCCAGGGTGTTGAACCTAAAATGGACCGGCTCCTTCGCTTTTACATTTCTGCTTTTTAAATAAAGAGAACGAAGAAAAATTGATAATAGGTATAAATTAGAAAGTTGCTTACAATTGCCTGCTCTATCTGAATCATGAAAGAAAAATGTAGGTTTAGTGTCCCTTTAACCAGTGGTTCTATGGGAACTACCTATCATCCGCATCTATAAATAAGGAGTCAAATGAGGTCTTCAGCTGTCCCCAGGACAAGAAAAAAGATAGATGGGGCATATTTATCAAGGTCTGGTGGACCTGATCCGACACTGCGGATCAGGTTCGCCAGACCTCGCTAAATACGGCGAGCAATACACTCGCCGTATTCAGCATTGCACCAGCAGCTCACAAGAGCTTCTGGTGCAACGCCGCCCCCTGCAGACTCGCGGCCAATGCGGCGATGTGTGTCCGCCTGCTCAGAGCATACAGAGCTTGAAAAATATGCCCCAATGTGTGTAAAGTGTGTGTTTTAATTAAAAAAGCAATGAGTGTAGAAATGCTGTGATGTTTTTCTAAAATATAATACAAGCAAAATGTATAGAATATCATTATTAGATCCCTTTATACAGTATAATTATCCCACTTATACATTTTTTCATTCTTTATCCAAAAATTTGACACTGGAAGAAAAAAAATCAGTACTGATGGAGTTATCTGCAGCTAAATGCAGTTAACATCAGAGATAGGCTCAGATATCAACAGAGTAAAAGCAGCGTTGATTGGCTATTGTGCTTCAAAACCACAAGGTGTTCCTGTTGGTTTATAGGATCAAGTCATAAGGTTTGTCATAAAAATGCGCAATCAATTATCTTCATCCAGCTTATTATTCTAGCTAAGTTCTTTATGACTTCTAAAGCCATTGTTTGTATTTTATTGAGACCTATCATGTCCCATTTTATGTAAAGAATACTGTACAAACCCAATATTTGGGTCAAACCTTACTCATTTGACCGACTGTCCATGTTCCATAGCAAAACATTTTATAATTTTTCAGATGCTTTCAATAAACATATTTAATTTTCCAGCAGTGTCCTCTGTCTTGAATATTTTATTAGGCTACTTATTAAACATAATGCTTGTTCCCAACATCTTGTTTTGCAGATAGCAACAGTATTTAAAGAGTAGTTTAGTATTTGTGTGTGTGGGAGGGAAATCTGCAACCCCTTGTTGTTATAATATATTAAGTTATATTACAAAATAAGTAATGATTGAGTCGCATGAGGAGGTAGAAACAATAGAACCAGCATTGGGCATCAGTGTTTGCTGAAGAGGAAGTCAGTGCTTGCTATCTCTTTGTCCTTAAAGACTATGAGATCTATAGTTGAACAAAATATGGTTCTAATCTTTCAGAAATTCTCGCTAGGTATTGAAAAAACAGGATTGGACAGTGTATATATACACTGGCTGTCAACAGTTTAGGGTCACCTAGACATTTCCTTATTTTCCATGAAAACATACATGAAATTAGTTTGAATTAGTTTTGTCATTGACAAGATTAAAAAATGACTTTTAAGTTAAATAATAATTGTGTCCTTTAAACTTTGCTTTCGTCAAAGAATCCCCCATACTCACCAATTGCAGCCTTGCAGACCTTTGGCATACTAGTTGTATCTGCACTCACAATTCAAAGATAGTCAGCAACCAGGGTGCTCAGTCAAAATTTCAATAAGTATCAACAAGTAGGGACTGCACTCGCTGGATTCAGTTCAAATAATAACTTATTTATTCAATGATAACTTTTTCGGGGGAACGCAGACCCCTTCTCAGACCAAACACAGTGCATCATGTGCACTGTGTTTGGTCTGAGGAAGGGATCTGCGTACCCCGAAACGTCACCATTGAATAAATAAGTTATTATTTTAACTGAATCCAGCGAGTGCAGTCCCTACTTGTTGATATATATATATATATATATAGACTCCCATCATAGAAAAGGCACTCGCTGGTCTTTATAAAATGTAGTAATTTATTTTCAAATTCTTAGCAGAAAGACATAAAGTTTCGGTGTATCATTACACCTTTGTCAAATGTCACAGCAGGATCAAGAAAACGTATCCCCAAAAGAACACCTAACACCACATACCATCACCCACCTTATATACACATAAAAACAATCAGCTCCATTGCATCGGCCCATAGTGACGTCATCACACTACAGCGTAAGCTTGATGCATCACAGCCAATCGATTGGCCCTCTGTTACCATGGTAACCTATACACGGAAGCGTAATCGTGTATTCAGCTAAACGGGACATTGCTATATTACTAGCAACGGAAGATGCCACTATTTCATCTAGTGACCAATAACCAACTAGTGGACCTATGTAACAGCTGGCTGAATAGACGAAAATACCTGGAGGGGACCAACATGAATGTTCGTTCTAGTGGGCACCCACGGGTTTCTACCTATACCCCCAGAATCATGAAGGGGGTAGTAATTGATATATGAAGGGAATTAGTTCTATATAGATGGCTATATTTAAAAAAAAAAAAAAGATTGTCTATTCAAAAAGATTTTCTAATAGGGTTGCTTTATACAAATGAGATTATAACACTGTGCTTATATATTACTGCAATAGGATGCATATAATTGTTTGATTTTTTAATTTAATTTTTTTGTTGATTATTCGTCATGTATTTTTTTACACCGAGTGTAAGTATCCTAAGTATGGGACCAGATGCTAACATTGGCCTAATGGTTGACGAATATGATGGTAATTTTCTGGATAAGAATACCACGTAAAGTTATGCACCGTATTGTGCCTTTTGTCACCAGATGAAATAGTGGCATCTTCCGTTGCTAGTAATATAGCAATGTCCCATTTAGCTGGATACATGATTACCCTTCTGTGTATAGGTTACCATAGTAACAGAGGGCCAATCGATTGGCTGTGATGCGTCACGCTTACGCTGTAGCGTGATGACGTCACTATGGGCTGATGCGATGGAGCTGATTGTTTTTATGTGTATATAAGGTGGGTATGTTGTTAGATGTTCTTTTGGGGATACGTTTTCTTGATCCATCTGTGACATTTGACAAAGGTGTAATGATACACCAAAACGTTATGTCTTTCTGCTAAGAATTTGAAAATAAATTAAAAACACTTTATAAAGACCAGCGAGTGCCTTTTCTATGATGGGAGTCTCAATGTGTGTATAAAGTGCACCCTGGCAGCTGAGACACTTTCGTAAGACTGTGCTTATCCCTTATTGGGGATTATCTATATATATATTTTATCAAAATGGTCACAATGTTACCAAGTCAAACATAACAGAGCTTGACAACTCCCACAATATTCAATCTCCATTCCCCCACAATGACACTATTAAAGGGAAATTATACACTCATTCTTTTCTTTACATAAATGTTTTGTAGATGATCTATTTATATAGCCCATAAAGTTTGTTTTTTAAAAAAAATGTATAGTTTTGCTTATTTTTAAATAACATTGCTCTGATTTTCAGACTCCTAACCAAGCTCCAATGTTTTTTGAGAATACCGTCAGCTACCTACTCCAGCTTTCTCCTGTTTGTGTATAGGGTCTTTTCATATGCAAAAGAAGGGGGAGGGGGGAGTGTCTTATTTACCACTTGCAGTGGGCTTTCCAGCTGCCTTTTCAACAGAGCTAAACTGCGAGCTTCTAAGTAAGTTTTTAAACAGTTTTATACTGGATTTTTATATCAGTATCTGTGCATCCTATTCTTTATAGTAGTGTTTATTACATGCAGTTATATGAAAATGAGTGTATACTGTCCCTTTAACAACCTAAAAATCACCTAAAACCGAATTCTCTTTCTCTGCATACTTGCCACTGCTCACAGGCAACATGGCTCCTATCAGTGAGTGCTTCCTTTTATTGTGGGTTAATGGAGTCCACGTGTGTGTGTTGCAATTGGATATAGTGGTGTGTTTTTAATTTTTAATGTCAGTTACTGATGTATACATTGGTATTGATATCGATTTCGCATTTGTCCATATCTTGTAGATATATTTTTTTCATTTTCTTAGAATTAATTGATGATGATGACATTCAGTTATCATTAGATATTTGGCGCAATTCCAAAATCATCAGATATGGCCATTATAGTTGCTGTCATATGCAGCATTGTCTTGTTTTTTGGTCTGACCATGCGCAGATCAGTGGCCAATATCGTTATTGCTTATCCAATAACTTGTGGTCAGGTGGATTATAATTTACAAAGTTGATGCCTTCATATAGGTGTCTTTTTCAATATCCTATCTGATATTCTTCCAATACAGAAATGGTGTTCAGGTTTACATTGTGATCATCCTAATGCTGAAAAAGTTGTATCGGAAGCCACAAAACATAATCAACTAGATTGGAACTGACCTCTAGGTTACAAGAAGTAATAGCAAATATTGTAGAGGACAGACAGAAATTGCACAGAGGGGCTTGCTTAGTTTGTATAAAACATGAGTACAAAGGATTTATAATGTTCTTTATTGTATAGGAATCATTTGCACTGTATTCAGTACCAAAAACTGGTCTTGCAAGGTGGTAAGAGTTTTGTTAAGCTTATGCAAATCCAAAGTGTGAGCAGGTTTTTGAAGAATGCAAAATTGGAGTTTTATAGTGCTAAATATTAGCCAAAACCATTTGCATTATACAATGAGAATTTTTATTATATGTATCTGTACAGTTTGTAAATAACAAGATAAAAAAATTAAATAAAAAAAGATTTTCTAATGGATCAAATGTCAATGCTAAGGGCACACTTTTTGGTGAAAGTATCCTTAAATATCCAGCTTTTTGTAGACCCTGCTTGTAATTTCCTTCTGTTCTCTTCCTACAGTTGTGCCATTTTACTGCTCCAATCCCTCACCTGACTGTCTACACCGGTACCTGTGCTCCCCCCTCCCCAACAAACTTCCTCTCCTGCAATCCTTCAGGGGACCTCTCCTCTCTTTCCCCGGGACACATTGCCTTGCCAAATAGTGCTGAGTGCCCATCACCTTTTAGTGTAGCTATAGAGACAACCCCATGTATGGAGAGGCGTTGGGAGGCAAACAAAGCCGACGAAAACCAGTTTTCCTGTCCCAGTGACAATACGGATGCATCTTTCGGATCAGAATCTGGCACCAGCGGAAATCTGCTGTCTATTCCAGTGGAGACCAAGCCTTTACAGAAATCCAAGGTTGCCTTGTCTTTCAGCAAGTTGTTGAAAAGGGGGTGCTCAAACTCACCAGGTTTTGCCACCCATTCTCCCAAGTGCCCAGTGGTAAACCACGGCAGAGTGCAACCTCTAAATGAACTGGAGCAGCAGCTGCAACAGACGTCTAAAAAAGTCACCAAGTAAGTTCCTATGACAACAACCACTGCATGAGCAGCACACTTATTAGATTTAAAGTTTCAGGCCAGAAGAAACCACATTCATCAGTACATAAGGTTATTAACATTGTAATTGCTGGTAATAAGCAAGGTGCATACTGCGAGCAAAATCCATTTTGCTTGACAACTGCACTATATTCTAGCGTTCTGGCAGTTGTAAATTGTAAGCGAGACAAGAAAAACATATTATTGTAGTAATATCCGCATTAACCCCTTCAGTACTAGGCTTTTTAGCGAAAAACTTGCTCAAATTTTTTTAGCATTTTGCTATCACTCCATTTAAACAGAAAGAGTTGTGTTTTTCTTGTTTACCTATCAAAACTATTTATTTCTTTTAAATAGACAACCCAAGGTATTGATCTAGGCCCATTTTGGTATATTTCATGGCACCATTTTGCACTTGCAAAAAAGAGCTAGTAACTACATATGTGCAATTCGGTTCGTTCGATTCGGAAATTCAGAAAATTCGGAAAATTCGGCGATTTGGATCGAACCGAATTTCCGAATTAAAATACTGCCGAATTTCACAAATAAATCCGAATTACTTCGGATTTATTCGGTAAATTCGGATGGCCATGGATTACACTAGTATTGTACAGTATATTAGGTTATATCACAGTACATAATACTAGTCTAATCCCACCTAACACTTACTGAAATTCCGAATTTCCGAACCGAATCCAGCCGAATTTCTTCGAATCCGAAATGAATCGATTCAAAATTTTCCGAATTCGAATCGATCCGAACCGAACTTCGAAAAATTCTGAATCGATCCGAACCGAACCAAATTTTTTCGCCATCCACATGTCTACTAGTAACTCTATCCTCTAAGTTATCTTGACTCTTAAAATCTATGGCAGTAATTTCATAATGATTGCATACAGCCATTTGATCTATCTTAGTAACAGGTGCAATTTTCTTATAAATTAGCAGCGCATTTAAACAATTGTTCCTAGAGGGTTTTTTTTATGCATGAACTGTGTGAATCAACTTACACCTCTTCATTTAGATCTGCTATTTCATTAATATCTAAATTACATTTTGATATGAGATATTAAATTACATGAAAAATCTTACCTTAAAGGGATATACTACTCTTATGCTAAATGACTTGAAAGTTATGCAGAACAACTGTAACAAACTGACAGGAAAATATCACCTGAACATTTATATGTAAAAAGGGAAGATATTTGACCTCACAATTTCTTCAGCTCACCAGAGTAAGTGCTCTGTGAACTGTTATACTTAAGCTGCTGTCTAGCTGCAAGTTGACCCCCCCCAAAAAAAAATAGCCAATCAGCAGTGCTGAGGTCATGCTTTGCTTTGCTGTGTTCTCGTGAGATTTCACTGAAATCCTTTGATATTTTATATTGACCTTCCTTAAACTGAATAGGAAAATAACAGATGCACATGACGTTTTATGTTGTCAAGTTCCGGCCCTACAAATCTCCACCTTAACCTTTCCACAAACCCCAACACTCCTTATAAATAACAACATTAGACTTCTTGCTTGGTGCAACTTGGCCGCAGCTCCTTTATTAAATAAATAACCTTTTTTTAAATTCCTTAAATAACTTTATAAATAACAATACAAATAACAGTGCAAATAACATTCGGCCAGATTACGATTTTTTCGTTATAAGATGTGCGGTGCTAACGAGCAGTTTTTTATCACCCCTCACCTACCTGCAGCGCTGGTATTACGGGTTTTTACAAACCCGGCGTTAAAAGACAAAAAGTGAGCGTAGAGCAAAATTGTGCTCCATACCGCACTCCAATACCAGCGCTGCTTAAGTCAGCGGTGAGCTGGTCATGCATGCTCGTGCACGATTTCCCCCTAGACATCAATGGGGAGAGCCGACTGAGAAAAAGTCAAAAAAGCAGCGTAAAACGCAGCCCCATTTTATGTTTACACCTAACACCCTAAATTGAACCCCGAGTCTAAACACCCCTAATCTTACACTTATTAACCCCTAATCTGCCGCCCCCGACATCGCCGCCACCTGCATTATACTTATTGACCCCTAATCTGCCGCCCGCCACCGCCGCCACCTACATTATACTTATTAACCCCTAATCTGCTGCCCCCAACATCGCCGACACCTACCTTATATTTATTAACCCCTAATCTTCTGCCCCCAATGTTTCCGCAACCTACCTACATTTATTAACCCCTATTCTGCTGCCCCCAACGTCGCCGCCACTATATTAAATGTACTAACCCCTAAATCTAAGTCTAACACTAACACCCCCTAACTTAAATATAATTTAAATAAATCTAAATAAATTTACTATCATTAACTACATTATTCTATTTAAAACTAAATACTTACCTATAAAATAAACCCTAAGCTAGCTACAATATAACTAATAGTTACATTGTAGCTAGCTTATGGTTTATTTTTATTTTACAGGCAAGTTTGTATTTATTTTAACTAGGTAGAATAGTTATTAAATAGTTATTAACTATTTAATAACTACCTAGCTAAAATAAATACAAATTTACCTGTAAAATAAAACCTAACCTAAGTTATACTAACACCTAACTTTACACTACAATTAAATAAATTACCTACATTAAAGGGACAGTCTAGGCCAAAATAAACTTTCATGATTAAGATAGAACATGTAATTTTAAACACTTTTCTAATTTACTTTTATCACCAATTTTGCTTTGTTCTCTTGGTATTCTTAGTTGAAAGCTTAACCTAGGAGGTTTATATGCTAATTTCTTAGACCTTGAAGCCCACCTCTTTCAGATTGCGTTTTAACAGTTTTTCACCACTAGAGGGTGTTAGTTCACATATTTCATATAGATAACACTGTGCTCGTGCACGTGAAGTAATCTGGGAGCAGGCACTGATTGGCTAGACTGCAAGTCTGTCAAAAGAACTGAAAAAAGGGGCAGTTTGCAGAGGCTTAGATACAAGATAATCACAGAGGTTAAAAGTATATTATTATAACTGTGTTGGTTATGCAAAACTGGGGAATGGGTAATAAAGGGATTATCTATCTTTTAAAACAATAAAAATTCTGGTGTAGACTGTCCCTTTAAATACAATTAAATACATTAAATTAAATTAGCTAAATAAAAAAAAAACACACTAAATTACAGAAAATAAAAAGCAAATTACAGATCTTTAAACTAATTACACCTAATCTAATAGCCCTATCAAAATAAAAAAGCCCCCCCAAAATAAAAAAAAACCTAGCCTAAACTAAACTACCAATAGCCCTTAAAAGGGTCTTTTGCGGGGCATTGCCCCAAAGAAAACAGCTCTTTTTCTTGTAAAAATAAATACAAACACCCCACCAACAGTAAAACCCACCACCCACACAACCAACCCACTAAATAAAATACTAACTAAAAAAAGCTAAGCTCCCCATTGCCCTGAAAAGGGCATTTGTATGGGCATTGCCCTTAAAAGGGCATTTAGCTCTATTGCAGGCCCAAAGCCCTACCCTAAAAAATAAACCCACCCAATACACCCTTAAAAAAATCCTTACACTAACCCCTGAATATTCACTTACCAGGAGAAGTCTTCATCCAAGCAGTAAGATGTCCTCAACAAAGCCGGCAGAAGTGGTCCTCCAGACGGGCAGAAGTGGTCCTCCAGACGGGCAGAAGTCTTCATCCAGACGGCATCTTCTATCTTCATCCTTCCGGCGCGGAGCGGGTCCATCTTCAAGACATCCGACGCAGAGCATCCTCTTCCAACAAAGTCTTCTTGCTGAATGAATATCTCTTTAAGTGACTTCATCCAAGATGGTGTCCCTTAGATTCCAATTGGCTGATAGAATTCTATCAGCCAATCGGAATTAAGGTAGAAAAAATCCTATGGATTGAGCTCTCATTCTATTGGCTGTTCCAATCAGCCAATGGAATGCGAGCTCAATCCTATTGGCTGATCCAATCAGCCAATACAATTTTTTCTACCTTAATTCCGATTGGCTGATAGAGTTCTATCAGCCAATCGGAATTTAAGGGACGCCATCTTGGATGACGTCACTTAAAGAGATATTCAGCAAGAAGACTTCGTTGGAAGAGGATGCTCCGCGTCGTATGTCTTGAAGATGGACCCGCTCCGCGCCGGAAGGATGAAGATAGACAATGCCATCTGAATGAAGACTTCTGCCTGTCTGGAGGAACACTTCTGCCCATCTGGAGGACCACTTCTGCCGGTTTCGTTGAGGACATCTTGCAGCTTGTATGTAGACTTCTCCCGGTAAGTGAATCTTCAGGGTTTTTTTTAAGGGTGTATTGGGTGTGTTTATTTTTTAGGGTAGGGATTTGGGCCTGCAATAGAGCTAAATGCCCTTTTAAGGGCAATGCCCATTCAAATGCCCTTTTCAGGGCAATGGGAAGCTTAGGTTTTTTTAGTTAGTATTTTATTTGTGGGGTTGGTTGTGTGGGTGGTGGGTTTTACTGTTGGGGGGTGTTTTTATTTATTTTTTTACAGGAAAAAGAGCTGATTTCTTTGGGGCAATGCCCTGCAAAAGGCCCTTTTAAGAGTTATTGGTAGTTTAGTTTAGGCTAGGGTTTTTTTTATTTTGGGGGGCTTTTTTATTTTGATAGGGCTATTAGATTAGGTGTAATTATTTAAAGATCTGTAATTTGTTTTTTATTTTCTGTAATTTAGTGGGGGTTTTTTTATTTAGCTAATTTAATTGTATTTAATGTAGGTAATTTATTTCATTGTAGTGTAAGGTTAAGTGTTAGTGTAACTTAGGTTAGGTTTTATTTTACAGGTAAATTTGTATTTATTTTAGCTAGGTAGTTATTAAATAGTTAATAACGATTTAATAACTATTCTACCTAGTTAAAATAAATACAAACTTGCCTGTAAAATAAAAATAAACCCTAAGCTAGCTACAATGTAACTATTAGTTATATTGTAGCTATCTTAGGGTTTATTTTAAAGGTAAGTATTTAGTTTTAAATAGGAATAATGTTGTTAATGATAGGAATTTTATTTAGATTTATTCAAATTATATTTAAATTAGGGGGTGTTAGGGTTAGGGTTAGACTTAGGTTTAGGGGTTAATAAATTTAATATAGTGGCGGTGACGTTGGGGGCGTCAGATTAGGGGTTAATAATATTTAACTAGTGTTTGCGATGCAGGAGTGTGGCGGTTTAGGGGTTAATATGTTTATTATAGTGGCGGCGATGTCCGGAGCGGCAGATTAGGGGTTAAAATTTTTATTATAGTGTTTGTGATGTGGGAGGGCCTCGGTTTAGGTTAATAGGTAGTTTATAGGTGTTAGTGTACTTTGTAACACTTTAGTTATGAGTTTTATGCTACGGCGTTGTAGTGTAAAACTCATAACTACTGACTTTAGAATGCGTTACGGATCTTGGAGGTAGAGGGTGTACCGCTCACTTTTTGGCCTCCCAGGACAGACTCGTAATACTGGCGCTATGGAAGTTCCATAAAAAAAAGGGTTTATGAAGTTTACGTAAGTCGGTTTGTGGTAAGGCCAAAAAAGTGTGCGGGACACCTATACCTGCAAGACTCGTAATACCAGCGGGCGTAAAAAAGCAGCGTTAGGACTTGTTAACGCTGCTTTTTTACCTTAACGCACAACTCATAATCTAGCTGACAGTTTTGTAAACATCACACATCAAGCGGTGCTAGTTTAATCTATTTATAATATGGCCGTCATTCCACTGGACCCAACCGTACATGTGATTGAGTCAGTCAATAATAATTAACATATGTTTCTAAGGAACCCCTTGTCCCTAGAGACCCCCAATAATTAACATGTCTCTAAGGAACCCCTTGTCCCTAGAGACCCCCAACTTGCATTCCACCCCATGGGAAGGAAAAAACTCCTCACCACCATCAATTGGCCATAATCTGCTGTAATTGCCAGAACTAGCACCCCCGCTAACGACTCTCAGTCCATTCCCGCCAACCACCCAACCTTACCCAAAACCTCCTTGAAATCAAGGATAAAAAGCTGCAGGTCAAAGTCATTCAAATGCACCCTATCCACCAGATAAAATTCCCCACAACCTACTTCCTCCAAATCAGGGTGGTGCTCCACGCACCCCCAGTCCTCCTAACAAAGGACCCAATCAATTTATTAACCTTTCGTCTGCTTTTATCTAACTTCACAGGGTCCCAAGCGGCCCTCCAAACCAGACGTGGTAGGATATCTGACCACACAATTGTCAAGGCAGGATAAAGATCCACCAATCTCCCCAAGTTTCACTTAATTTTTGTTTCACCAACTCCCTCTGTGACATAAAACCCAAATCATTTCCCCCTGTGTGCACTAATAGTACATTTGGAGGCTAAAACTGCTTGCAATAATCCACCACCATTGGTAACACTCTGTCCCATCTGAGTCCCCAGACACCAAACCACTTCACCTCCCATTGAGATTTGGGAAAAACCCAACTGCAAGCCTCTGCTCTCCTGGCCCAATAAATGAAAGAGTGGACAACCAACCACAGCCGCTCCACACCTAAAATACTAAACAAAATGAAAACACACCAACCTTACACGCCCAATTCAGGGTGAACATACCCACGATATCTCCTAAACTCCCACCTGCCAATGTTCTTAACCACATACCCCTATTAGCCGCCTCTGTAGCAGCCCCAATCCTCAAAGAATGGGACCCACAATCCTTTGAAGGTAACTCCAACCCTTCCAACGATTTAGTCAACACTGCCTGGAACTGGGACAAAAGGAAGCCCATCCTGGTGCACTAACAATGAACCCCCAACTTAGGGACGAATTACCAAAAAATTATTCAAACATTCCCAGGGGCAGACTGTATAACCACTCGGGAAAAGAATCAGTCCTTGCCCACCTGATCCATTTTGCTTCGCCTCAAAAAGATTTAGACTCAAGAATCAGACAGCACCACATCCGACAAAGCCAAACCACCCATAACTGTCATATTTCCACTCCAAAAGAAACAAACACAATTCAAAATCCGCAAAACAAATTACTGAAAGAACTTCAAAAATCCCCACCAACCAGACGTGGTAGGATATCTGACCACACAATTGTCAAGGCAGGATAAAGATCCACCAATCTCCCCAAGTCTCCCTCTGTGACATAAAACCCAAATAATTTCCCCCTGTGTGCACTAATAGTACATTTGGAGGCTAAAACTGCTTGCAATAATCCACCACCATTGGTAACACTCTGTCCCATCTGAGTCCCCGGACACCAAACCACTTCACCTCCCATTGAGATTTGGGAAAAACCCAACTGCAAGCCAACCACCTTTAAAGCCTCTGCTCTCCTGGCCCAATAAATGAAAGAGTGGACAACCAACCACAGCCACTCCACACCTAAAATACTAAACAAAATGAAAACACACCAACCTTACACGCCCAATTCAGGGTGAACGTACCCATGATATCTCCTAAACCCCCACCTGCCAATGTTCTTAACCACACTCTAATTCATACCCCTAGTAGCCGCCTCTGTAGCAGCCCCAATCCTCAAAGAATGGGACCCACAAACCTTTGAAGGTAACTCCAACCCTTCCAACGATTTAGTCAACACTGCCCAGAACTGGGACAAAAGGAAGCCCATCCTGGTGCACTAACAATGAACCCCAACTTTGGGACGAATTACCAAAAATTATTCAAACATTCCCAGGGGCAGACTGTATAACCACTCGGGAAAAGAATCAGTCCTTGCCCACCTGATCCGTTTTGCTTCACCTCAAAAAGATTTAGACAAGAACCAGACAACACCACATCCGACAAAGCCAAACCACCCATAACTGTCATATTTCCACTCCAAAAGAAACAAACACAATTCAAAATCCGCAAAACAAATTACTGAAAGAACTTCAAAAATCCCCACCAACAATGAAAAGGTAATTGGCCATCTACTATCAGGAGCTCGCTCACCCCTTTTCTTTTTTAAACCCTTCAACACTTGACTCACACAAAATCCCTTGGAAATGACACACAAACCAAGAAGCTTAAAACGAAAGGCAAGGGCTGTCAACCTCCTACCCATAGCGGAATAAGACAAACCCCTGCACCTCCAATCCCACAACCATTCCAGCAAAACACCAGAAAGGACATCTGACCCCTCACAACTGCCACATTGAACCAACCCAGCTTCCCATTCACACCAAACTCTAGAGAAAGCCACCCAAGTACATGGCACAAGTGAGGCCTTCACCAGTCCAGCCAATCCGCCATTTTATGCCTCCACAGGTTCGTTGGACAAGGACAACCCTCTACACCCGCATGCATTGGAAGTCCTTGAAACTGCTGCAGACTACCCACACCAGGAATGTGTCCAGCCCTAAGGCACACATTCATCATCAAACATTTTAAGACTAACAGCCTCAACAACTGTAACACAGGAGGTGAGGATGCAGACAAAGTATTTATCGCATACACCACCCCCATGTCGTCTGAATAAAAAAATCCACCGACTGATTAACTAAATCATCCTCCTATACAAACAGGGCCAACACCACCGGATACCATTTTAAGAAAACAAGGTTTTTTACCAACCCAGCCAAGGACCAATCATCCGGCCAAGCAGCAGCACACCAATGACCCTGAAAATAGGCCCCAAAACCAAGCCCTCTAGCAGCATCAGTCACTAAACCCAATTCCTCATTGGAAATGTTAACCTTTAGAATCAAGGCCGAACAATTAAAACCAAACAATAACTGTTTCCACACTCCTAAGTCATCCTTGAGTTCCCTGGAAAGCCGCACAAAATGGTGTGACTGCCCCCACGGTAGCCAAGGACAACCTCCTACAGAAAAAACCCTCCCCATAGGAATAATTCTGCAGGCAAAGTTTAACTTGCCCAGCAGGGACTGAAGCTCCCTGAGAGTCACTTTTTCAGATACCATAGCCACTAAATCAGAAACCTTATTACTGGGAAGCCACCATTCCATATTGACAGTCAATGACAATGCCCAAAAAAATTGAGGGACGTCACTGGGCCATCTTATTTTTCGAGAGCTATAGGAACACTAAACTCCTCTGTCAACAAACATCCCTCAGCAAGTCCGCCAGAGAAGGATCCAAGAATGGTCCAGCCATGCGCCCCAAGGATACCTCCTTCTGTGAGCTTCTCCCATACCACTCCAGGCCATTTCCTAGCTGATTTTAGATTACCCCGAAAAAACTCATTCCCCCCTTGTGAATGAATCACAAAACCGAACTAAAAAGCAGTGTAATAACAACACTGCTTTCTCCCTGCAACCCCGACGTCTAGCGTATCGGAAGAGCCATGACTCCATAGCTCATACCCTCACCAGGGGTGCCTCCTTTTTGAAACCGAGTCACCGCTTCCACCAGGCTTACCCTTTCGTAAGCATTTTACATAGGGGTGGGAACCCGGCACCCAGAGCACTCATGTTTAAACTTGCACGATGCCCCCCATGTACAGAATTACTCATTGTAAGCAAAACAAAAAAAAACTTTTCTGACCGACGCCAGGGACCCTCCAGTCAATTGGCCGACGACACCCGACCCGAAAGGGCCGTGTGGCACGCAAAGGCATCATAATATTAAGCCACAACCCCATACCTGGCAGTCCCATTTAATTTCAGGCTTCACCGATAAACGCTGGCTTAACTGGTCATCATACACCCACCGGCCATTCCCCAAAAGTTCTCTGGGCAGACGCTATCTCATCGAGATAACAGAAAGCGCCACACCCTGTTCAGGAAACCTTCCTGCAAAAAACACTTGCATAGATAACAAATGCCTGAAACCAATTGGTAAAGGTTTTAGTCAACTTCTATACCGTTTTTTACGTTCTTCATCCTCCTTCTTAACCGCATCCTCCTTTGAATCCTCAGGAATCTCAAAGGACTGCTCAAGAGGCAGTAGGGAGAATAACTCAATAAACTTCCTCTTCCAGATTTTCTCACTAACCTCTGCCGACAGATGCATGCCCAACGGGCCAATTGAGCAAAGTCAAGATCGCGATATGGCGGTGTCAGCCACCTTGAGTTCCGAACCCCCAACGGACTTACCCGCAATGCTGGAAGACACCCCAACAGCCCCAACCCCTTGTGGTGCAGCAAGAACACCAGTGTCTTTGCTAACTGCAGTCTCCTCTTTGCGCACATCAACTTGCCCAACCACAGGACCAACTGCCGGCCTGTATGCACCCAGGCCCTCACTACTGAAGCGTGTGTAGCCTCCTTCCCGCCTTTCAACCTCAACAACAACTCCCTCAAACCAGACACTAACTTTACTGCCACAGACTCACATTCAAACTCACAAGCAGACACTACAGCAGAAAACACTCTCCCCAACATTCTGTAAACCTTCCTCACCTGTCCAGTCGCCCGCCGACCACTCTTGAAGTCCCTAGGCATTGACTGGAGTCCACTCCTGCACTGCTCCATTGTCCCTTGAACGCTTTCGGGTAATCTGGCAGCCATACCACTTCCCGCCAGCCGAGGCTGATCCAGCTGCCGTAGCTGATCCTGTAAAATAGGGGCACGTGAACACAAATACAGGAGAAGAAAGCCTCTTCCTCCCCATCTACCCCTATGCTGGCTGAGACCACCAGTCGTAGCACCTCCTCTCCCCCTCTTGTGTGCCACTACCCAAGACTTCCATCCCAGGCAACTTCAGGCCCTGTATGCCTTCGTGACCTACTCTTGCCACCCCTGCATAGTCCCCCAGGCCATCCCAGACGTCTATCACATCCCCTGTAACCCCTAACAGCTGCCGTAGTTAACCTGGCCCCACTCTTAGTCCTTGCCAACTCCCCTTCCCAGGCCGTATCCACCCACCTCACCTGGTGGAGACTAACAGGCCTGATCTCCTGTGTTAAGCATTCATCAGGTTCCAGACAAATAGACTCTGTCCAAGAACCGTGCAGGCCAAAAGAATCCAGCTCCAGGCAGTCGCCCTCCTCCGCTGCCAAGGATGGGCCCGGACGATCCCCCGGCCGGACTTGTGAATCTCCATATACTGTAAAAGAAAAAACTGGTGTGTGAGGTACCCGCCCTGCAATCCCCAACCGCCCTTGAAGAGCCATAGACCCCAGCAGGGGTGTGGAAACAAACCAGCCTACCTACAGGAGAGGCTCTACCAGAGACCCCCTTGAAGCTACCCCTAGACCCTCTCTGAGCCCCCAGGGAATGAGGAACAAATTCATACCCAGAAGAATCTAAACACAGGGCCATATCCCCAGAGCCAAATTTAAATTCCTCCTCTTCACTTAAACCATAGCCCTCATCAACCAAAACTCACAAGCTGGTTGACCAACTACCCTAACTGACCTAGGCCCAGGATCACATCCTCACTGACCCTAACTACAGAAGGACCTCCAACATAAACTCACCCAATGACCTGCTCCAGACCCATACCCCAAAACTGTTCACCCTTGC
Source organism: Bombina bombina (assembly GCF_027579735.1). NCBI lineage: Eukaryota > Metazoa > Chordata > Amphibia > Anura > Bombinatoridae > Bombina > Bombina bombina. The sequence goes on from NC_069499.1 coordinate 1,498,232,846, forward strand.
TACCTCTATACTCTATTATCCCCCCAAACTCCTCCACAGGCCCACCCAGGCTGTCCACATGACTCCTCTGAGGCTGATCCCTCCTTACATCAGGCCTTGCGCCACCACACCACTCCTTTCCTTACCCCTGGTGGCCTGCCTACTCGTGGCATCCAGCTCTGGATCACCACCGCTCACAGCCTCAGCTATGACCTCCACTGGCAGGTCAATGTGACCCATTGTGCCTGCTGCAACTTCCGCTCTGGTCCTTCTTTTTCCTGTACTCGAGTCGTGCTTGCGATTACAGCCCGCACTTCTCCCTCCATCAGGACTTGACCTTGAAGGAGGCTTGGATCGCCTTGAAGACCTCTGCCTCGTGGCCACCAGCTCCACCACCGGATCTTCCCGCCGGACCTCCAGGATGGAATGCATTTGAGCCTCCAGCCAGGTAGGACCTCTACTCTCAGCCGCCTCCCTGATCCTCCACATCAAATCTTCCAGAGAAGCCATGCTGACGACTAAGTGGGAAGAGCACGCAGGTCCAGAAGATGCTTGTCACAATATTTTTTCACAGTGACTTGCTGCTCCTCCCCCTCAGCCCCCTATATACTACATTCACTGCTCCACCTCTTCCTATCTATCAACCAATCCCTGGGCCTCTTCCTCCTCAGATCAAAGGCCCCTTCCTGCTATGCTCTGCACGCTTCCAGGAGACTTCTCTCCCTTGCACATCCTGGGACTAGTATTCTGATTGACTGCTTAAAGTCTCTTTGCAGTGGGAGGAGTAAATTTTTTACATAGAGATGATCAGGTGAAATTTTCTAGTCAGCTTTTTACAGCTGCATCACTTTCATGTGCTTCAACGTGTGGGTATCATGTAATTTTAAGCTCTTCCCAATCTTAATATGTGCAAACTGGACTGTATTTACACCTACATAGTAGTCTCCGTGTTGTGACCTGGAACTTTTTATAACTTTTTAAAATAAAAATCAATATCCAAAAATCATTCTCTTTCTGATTTATATATAAAATGTCTGTTGCACAAGCACAAAAAAACTTTCAAATTTACTTCTATTATCTATTCCTTCTTTCGGTATCCTTTGTTGAAAAGCATACCTAGGTAGGCTCAGGAGTAGCAATGTACTACTGGGAGCTAGCTGCTGATTGGTGGCTGCACATATATGCCTTTTGTCATTGACTCACCAAATGTTTTTAGCTAGCTCCCAGTAGTGCATTGCTGCTTCTTCAAAAAAGGATACCAAGAAAATAAAGCATATTTGATAATAAAAGCAAATTGGAAAGTTCTATTTGAATCATGTTGGGCTTCATGCCGCTTTAAGAGATTTCATCTCATGAAATCTGAGGGACTGGTTATTTCCATAGGCCCTGAATGAACACTTATGCTGCATCTATCAGTATTCTCTGCAGAGACGCACGCTAGTAATAAAGATGGGGTGACAGCATGTATACATTAGTGGTTTTTGGAGCATGGCTTTGCACCCCCCCCCCACCCTTCCATTCTTCTTTTTTATGCCAGTTCAAGTTTATTTTAATTCCCATAAAGATAAAGGTGCTTGTTTTTTGCTTTAGGAAATGCATGCTGAAGATATCATTGCATCTATGCCAATTTCATCATCAGCCCTCCTCACCTTGCATCTTGGTCTCATGAACATAACATGTATGTATTACACCAGTTCCCTGTGCTGATATGTTGGCTCACATAACCATTGCTTGGGTAATAATTAAATGAGTTGTGTTACATTACATATATTTAATTATACATTAATTACCACTAATTACCGTTCCCTCAAACACAGCTTCTTCCAAATCAAGGTGGATATTCCTTCGGAATGCCGAATTTACCCTATTGACTCTGAGGAGGAAGAAGATGACAGCCAAGTTGCTTACAAAGATTCCATCCAGGAAGTCATCTGCCCCTGGGAGAATGTTATAGAGGAAGGTAAAGCAGGGTAATATGAAATGCCTTGGGGCAATCAGGATTGGACCTTTGTATGGCAGAACAATCCTGTCTCAGTACACAGCGGCTGGGAGCCCCTCTAATTGAAAAAGTGCATTAGGATCAGCAATGAATCCAGAGAGCGCCTTCACCATTAACCACTTCACTGCCAGAAGAGGTCAGAAATACCTCTCTTTACTCAAGCACAGCAGTATCAGCCAAAAACCACCACTCATAACCCTTTTACTGACAGAGTGGCATGCTGCCCAAAGCACACCTGTTAATTGAGTGCCCTTCTGCAACTATGTAGCCTAATACAATACTGTTTGATGATCTGTTCACATTCTGTTGTATATTTTGTTGTGTTTCTGCTGTATCACAATCAATCCTTTTGTCTTTAATCTACCTATAAATCACTGTACATATACAGTGATTTGCTGCATTCAGGGTCAGGGAACAGTCCATACTGATTCACTTTAAGGACCAAAACAAACTAATGAAATCCACTTTGTTTAGGAGAGAAAATAATATTCTATCATACCTTTACAAGCGTTTTATTTTAACTTTGCAAATACATAATGTGGATCAAGCTTAATATAAAACAGTCCATAGATAATTTTAGTATAAGTACCTATTCCACTGCAACATCCTGAGATTTTCCTTGTTCATATGCTTTACTATATATATATAGATATGATAATTCAAAACTGAAATGCACTTACATGTATTACCACGGGATATATGGAAAATAGTGCCTACACAGGGGCAAAACTACAGGGGTCTCAGAGGTCTCACATGTAAAGGTAGCCCATCTGGGCCCTGCAATCAGCAGTGGCATGACTCCACCTGCATTATATCTACCCCCTGTAAACCAGGCTCATAGCTTAAGGGAAGTGTATGGATTTGCCTTTACAATATGGTGGCAGGGTTTCCAAGATCGTTGCTACAACGTTTCTGTATAGAAAAACCTGCCACTGTAATTTTACAAGAAAGCTGCACATATCCTTTTGAACATACTAACCAAAGGTGAAGAATGACTCACAGTCACAGAGAAGTAGCTCCTCTTTCTCTTATGTGGCTGCCAAAAATGCTTCTACTGATTGCAAATAGCCAGAAAGAGTGATGTTAAAATGGGGGCCCTGTCACAGCCTTTGTGCTGGGGCCCAGCGGGGTCTAGTTACTCCCCTGGTACATTGTATACCCAGTGTGCCTGCATCCAGAGACTGCTATGCTCAGGATGCCAGCAGAGTATTGTGTCACCGCTAACAAGACAACAGATACAGTCTGTGAATACAAGTGTCCTAGTCACAAAAAAAGCTGTTGCAAAACAGGTGAAGCATTTCTGCTTATATGTGTGTATTGCAAAAATCATTCTAATCAAAATTAAATTTGCCTTGATTTTCATTTTCATTTTGTAAAGCATGACCCTTGAATGAATAAATATCATAGAAATTGACTTTAAAATGTAATCTTCAGTGAAAGATACATGCAGATGAATTAAATCAGCTATCAAGTTTAGGTAAAAACTAAAATATTACCTTTTCATTAGTTTATCATTATTGTGAAATGACAGAGACATCGATGATATATTTTGTAATATGTAAGATTTAATGATCAAAATAATTTTGTCAGCACAAATTCAGTTCCAGTAAAATGCTATAGAAATACTCCAGTGTTTCTTCCTGTCGGCTGTGTGTCACCCAGTTCTAGTCAGTGGATTCTTTTTTAGTAAACATCCTCACAATTTGGGGAAGTGGACCAAATTTGCCAGCGAAAAATGTATTTGCAGACAATCACAGATTTTTTAGGCTAACAGAGTAAAGAAAATTGCAGAGTGTGGAAGAAAAGAAGAACAGAGGGCGCCTCATGTGTAGAATCACCAAACATATGTGTGAACTTGATTAAATATGAGCCAAATGGATACTCACATATTACTGGAGCACCCTAATGTGCTAGGAGGTACAAGCTGTAGAATTATAGGATGTAACAGCTCACCTCCCTCTGGAACTCCCTGTGTGCTGCAGTGAGAAAGTGAAGCGAAGAGAGCACTACATGTGTAGATCAACCAGAGTATAACAGCATGTAAATTAACAATGCCAAAGGGGTACTCACATTCTAGATGAGCACACCTATGTGTTGGTAGAAGTAGACTGATACATTTCAGAAGTGCGTATCAGCTCACCCAATTGAGGTTCTACAATAATCAGGATACAGGTGCAGGATAAAGCTAGTGTTTGTGTCCCAATTGGTAGTCAATGAACACAAGTAGGTAAGGTGCTTCCACTCAATTTGGATTTTTTTAAAAAAATTATGTTTATTAAAAACAATTTAAAAATAAACACAAGTAGTGGAAAAAGGGGTTTCCAAATATCCTTGAAGAGATTGGACCAAGCGCCCAGAAATGTACCTTAGCTCTGAACGTTGGCTACCTAGTTTTAACCAAGATGATGAGTCAAAATGTGTGAGTGTGAATAGAGCGCCTAATTTTATAGATAAGGCTATGGTACTAAAAGAAGGTCTGTCTATATTTCTTATTCTATTAAATTCTTAACTGTAAGTGTTTAAAAATGTTTTTATTACATCAAACAGATATATATAGAATATTTGAAAACATTAAAAAGCATTTTAAAAACATTTAGACATATTAAAACATATTAAAACATGGATCCATGTGTACAAAAAATATAAATATAAGTCTTGTTTTATATGGACTGTGACTAACCAGATGATGCCTGGGTTTAGGCAATGGAGTCTACAGATGTGTAGTTATTGTAATTTCCTTCTTTAATTTGGGGATGTTGGTCCGAACAGACCCCAATTATTTTCTTAGTGAAAAACAGTTGTTAAACAATATATCTTAGTTAGTGAAAAAAGTGGTACATTTGATGAAAAAAGGCATCTGAGAAAAAGGCAAAATTCTTGTGGTACCAAAATTTGCATATAAAACAAAGACAAATGCAAAAATAAAACCAAAAAGCAAAATAGTGTATTATTTTGAGATGTGCACAATAAAATAGGTGAAATAATAAAATTAAAAATTATATTCAAAAATATAATCAAATCTAGGTTCAAAGATAATAGTCAAATCAGTGTGACCAACTTGTATTCCTGGTGGTGAGAATCTAAGCGATGTCCCCAATTCTACAGATATCCTTAGGGTGTATACCGTAGGTCCTGAGAAATCCTGTGGAAAATCAAATAGTGCAGATTGTCTTTAAAAGTTGTGCTGAAATTGAAATTGGGCTTAGCAGTTCAGAGTCAACGCGTTTCAGCCTTAAAAACCAGGCATTTTTCAAGACTGAAGATTATGTGTTACTGGTGGCCTTATGTACTCTTCTATTTGCATAAATTTGGGTGCAAATTCTTAGGTCCTCCATGGACCGGAAGTGACGTTTATTCATTAACAACAATGTTTCTTTTTTCTAAGGATCATAATATGGTAGTTCAGTTTCCCTATGTCTTACTAAGCTACTATGATTTTTTGATCTGCTTTTAAGTTTTAATGTTATTAGTCCCGTTTCAGTTATTCTATTTTTCTAAGCCTCTCATTGGTTGTGATGTAACTTCCGGTTTTTCGTTTACATACAATGGTTGGATATGCTTTTGTTTACCTTTACCATGTGTCTTAACAGCTGTGCTTGTCTCTTGTAACTAGATGAATGACTTTTGATTTACTGCCAAACTGTTTAATTCTTTTTTGGTGGTTTTGATAACCTACTGTGGAATATGTGTAAGGTATCTCTGATTAATAAATACCATAAATAGTTATCTTTACCAAATAAATAGTATTACCATAACAGAAAGGATTTTCATTACAAAAGTAATAGAACGTAGAAATATAAGGAAGTCTCAAAACGAAACTTTAATTTTAAGCGGACATCTGTGTGTAAAAAATATATTGTGGTCATGAGTGTTCTAAGCTAAAGGATCGTTCAAGAAACGTCAAATCTGTAGCTATGCCTTTAACTTACAACTATTGGATTCTCATATAGGTACTATAATTTCTATATATTTCGTTATTAAATGAGTTACTCATAGATTGCTTCTCATTGGTTTGGTTTGTACTCTTTGTGCTCCTAATAGTTAATATAACCAACAGTGGGGGTTCCCTGATTTCTAGAAAACGTATATACTCTGTAACAATATTAACACGTTTATTCTATAAAAACAAATGACAAGTGATATAACAAGTGATATAATAAAGGAACTAATTCCCTGGTTTATTATATATACAGATAGTGTGTTTGGAGGGCATATTATAGCGCAAATGTGCTGGAATTACGGGTTTGTGAATTTAATTTTCAGATTCCTTGAGGGGATGGAGATTAGTGTATTAAAGGGACACTGAACCCAAATTTTTTCTTTCGAGATTCAGATAGAGCATGACATTTTAAGCAACTTTCTAATTTACTCCTATTATCAATTTTTCTTCATTCTCTTGGTATCTTTATTTGAAATGCAAGAATGTAAGTTTAGATGCCAGCCCATTTTTGGTAAACAACCTAGGTTGTCCTTGCTGATTGGTGGATAAATTCATCCACCAATAAAAAAGTGCTGTCCAGAGTTCTGAAACCCCCAAAAAATTAGATGCCTTATTTTTCAAATAAAGATAGCAAGAGAACGAAGAAAAATTGCTAACAGGAGTAAATTAGAAAGTTGCTTAAAATTGCATGCTCTGTCTGAATCACGAAAAAAATTTTTTGGGTTAGTGTCCCTTTAAGCTTAGGATGATGATATTTCGGTTTAGATTTACCATAATAGGGATAGTTTTTAAATAGATGGTAATGAAGTTATTCGGAATATAGAGATTCTTAATTTAATAGTCTTCTTTTAATAAGGCTTGTTGGAGCTATTCTTGCTTAAAGGTTTCCTAATTATCTAATTCAGGTGAAGCTTAGATTTAAGTGAGATAGGTACTCTGATATATCGTTTATGTACATTGCCTTTGGATAAGAGGGAGCTCTATAGTTTATGTTGTTATCCCATATGTCTATGGGACCTTTATATATTCGGAATGATAGTCTCTAATACTTAATTGAAATATATATATATATATATGGAAAACTATATATATAGAATTCGAAAAGTCTATATATATATGATAGAGGTCTTTTTCTGAATTTTTCATGGATTAGTGTATATTTTCTGTGCTATGATATGTTTCCTGAATGAGTTGCGTCCAAGGGTCATGAAATTGGTCCACTCTTAAATGTATGGTATTTATATGCCTTATTTGTGTTATTACTCCTTGTCGATCTACTGTAGATTTAAGTGTCTTCTTATTTAGATAGGGTTTGAGTTCAAAGGTCTCTTTCTGTTTTGAGGTCTCTAGAGGAGTCAGAACATCTCATATCCAATATGCTAAATCTGTAGGTCTTTAGATCTTTGAGCTATTGGAGGATATTGGTGAATTGAACAATAAATGTGTTTTTATTGTTACAGAATATATAAGTTTTCTAGAAATCAGGGAACCCCCACTGTTGGTTATATTAACTATTATGAGCACTAATAGTACAAACCAAACCACTGAGAAGCAATCTATGATCAACTCATTTAAAAATGAAAATATATAGGGATTATACTATCTTTATGAGCATCCAATAGTTGTAAGTTAAAGGTATAGTTACAGATTTTCCGTATCTTGAACAATCCTTTAGCCTAGAACACTCATGCCCACAATATATTTTTTACACACAGATGTCCGCTTAAAATTAAAGTTTCGTTTTGAGACTTCCTTATATTTCTACATTTATTTCTACATTCTATCACTTTTGTAATGAGAATCCTTTCTGTTATGGCAATACTATTTATTTGGTAATGATGACTATTTATGGTATTTATTAATCAGAGATACCTTACACATATTCCACAGTAGGTTAGCAAAACTGCCAAAAAAGAATTAAACAGCTTGGCAGTAAATCAAAAGTAATTCATCTAGCTAGAAGAGACAAGCACAGCTGTTAAGACACATGGTAAAGGTAAACAAAAGGATATCTAACCATTGTATGTAAACGAAAAACCGGAAGTTAGATCACAACCAATGAGAGGCTTAGAAAAATAGAATAACCGAAACGGGACTAATAACATTAAAACATTAATAAAAGCTGATCAATAAATTATAGCAGCTAAGTAAGACAAAGGGAAACTGAACTAGCATATTATGATCTTTAGAAAAAAGAAACATTGTTGTTAATGAATAAATGTCACTTCCGGTCCACGGAGGACATAAGAATTTGCACCCAAATTTATGCAAATAGAAGAGTACATAAGGCCACCAGTAACACACAATCTTCAGTCTTGAAAAAGGCCTGGTTTTTAAGGCCAAAACGCGTTGACTCTGAACTGGTAAGCCCAATTTCAATTTCAGCACAACTTTTAAAGACAATCTGCACTATTTGATTTATTTTCCAAAGGATTTCTCAGGACCTACGGTATACACCCTAAGGATATCTGTAGAATTGGGGACATTGCTTAGATTCTCACCACCAGGAATACAAGTTGGTCACACTGATTTGACTATATCTTTGAACCTAGATTTGATTATATTTTTGAATATCATTTTGAATTTTATTATTTCACCAATTTTATTTTTGCATTTGTCTTTGTTTTTTTATGCAAATTTTGGTACCACAAGAATTTTGCCTTTTTCTCAGATGCCTTTTTTCATCACATTTACCACTTTTTTCACTAACTCATATATATTGCTTAACAACTGTTTTTCGCTAAGAAAATAATTGGGGTCTGTTCGGACCAACATCCCCAAATTAAAGAAGGAAATTACAATAACTACACATCTGTAGACTCTATTGCCTAAACCCAGGCATCATCTGGTTAGTCACAGCAGTCGGTTTCCATATAAAACAAGACTTATCAGCTTTTTATATTTATTCTACACATGGATCCATGTTTTAATATGTTTTAATATGTCTAAATGTTTTTAAAATGCTTTTTAATGTTTTAAAATATTCTATATCTATCTGTTTGATGTAATAAAACATTTTTTTAAGAATTTTATGGAATAAGAAATATAGACAGACCCTCTATTAGTACCATAGCCTTCTCTATAAAATTAGGCACTCTGTTCACACTCACATATTTTGGTTTCCAAATACCCCCCTATAAATGCAACGCTTTTCTCTAAGCTAATCTCTAAGTGTGGCATTGAGCTTGTCCTATCCACACTTAGAGATTGGTTAGGATGGGTCAAACAGACGATATACAGAAGTTAGTCAGAAACATTGTATATATTTACAAAACGGATCTACACTTTAAACATCTTCCCCTTTTGATAAGATCATTTACAGGTAGAACCTCCTTCATACTGCTGGTGAATTAAGGTAGGATTCTCTCTCTTATCGAAGACAAACAAATCTTAGATATGAATACAAACAAAGGGCTGATAGCGCACACAAAAGGAATGGTCAAGCTGCCCACATTTTATATACAGATACAAAAAGAGGACCTTATATTGATAGAAAGAGGATTAGAATATTCGATATGTGAATGCAAATGAAATGGGTTTTATTTTTTAAATTGTCAATGAAATATGAAAGTTAATGAAATGCATATATGCTATTTGTGATATTATAATTTCTAGATATTTTTCTTTAGGCCAATGTTGCTTAAAGGATTACTTTCTGTTATAATTTTTAAGCTAAACAACTAATATATTAAAGTTAATAAACATTAATTAAAACCTACTGACCTATATTTTCTCCAAAACGAAGTTTCATAACGTTCTAAAAGTTATATCTTTTATTCGCCGATGATGTCACGTTATCCTGCCCACTATTTTCAGCACTGCATGTTCAAAATACTTAAACCAATAACTTTGTGTTTAAAGCGCCATTTTGAAACCTAGGTATTGTAAACGGATTGGTACAGAGCAAAGGATACCCACGGAGTGGGTTTGGAAAACAATTAAATTTGCAGACAAGATTTCTGATATACGGTAGAGATATGTTAATGAAATGCTATTGATAAAAAGCATATTTGGGGTAGTTAGTTAGTAACAGGCATAGAAAATATTTACTTACAGTGGCCCTTTAATGTTTAAATTGTGTGATGTATTATATAGGTAGCCTTGTATGTTTACATAGGTTGATTCTGGATGTGAATTCACATAGGTATACAGGTGTATATGATTGATCAGAGAACACATCCCCTAAAAGGGAGGGCTTGTTCTTTTAGGGTTTTGTAAGAGCTATAAAAAGCAGGACTGCTAGTAAGGTGATTGTTATGCCTGATGAAACGGCCCTTTTAGTGCTGAGAAACGCGTTGCATTTATAGGGGGATATTTGAAAACCCCTTTTTCCACTACTTGTGTTTGTTTTTAAATTGTTTTTAATAAACATCATTTTTTTTAAAAATCCAAGTTGAGTGGAAGCACCTTACCTGCTTTTGTGTTCATTGACTACCAATTGGGACACAAACACTAGCTTTATCCTGCACCTGTATCCTGATTATTGGGAGAACCTCAATTGGGTGAGCTGATACGCACTTCTGAAATGTATCAGTCTACTTCTACCAGCACATAGGTGTGCTCATCTAGAATGTGAGTACCCCTTTGGCATTGTTAATTTACTTGCTGTTATACTCTGGTTGATCATATACATCTGGTTGACACATGTAGTGCTCTCTTCTCACTGCAGCACACAGGGAGTTCCAGAGGGAGGTGAGCTGTTACATCCTATATTTCTACAGCTTGTACCTACTAGCACATTAGGGTGCTCCAGTAATATGTGAGTATCCATTTTGCTCATATTTCATCAGGTTCACACATATGTTTGGTGATTCTACACATGAGGCGCCCCTCTGTTCTTCTTTTCTTCCACACTCTGCAGCTTATCCGGTCTAATCTGTGAGGAGGAGGCAGCCAACACACGATAACTTATTTTTGGTGAAGATTTTCCTACCTTAAAGAAGTGCATCCAATTCACTCTGGGACTTTTTATTTTAAGATTTTGTATGTATGCTTAACATATTATTGTCTTTTGCATATGGCACACTGTTAATTATCTATCTTTCCATCGTGTTATATATGTGCCCCCTCTAAGTTCCAGCTTATCAGTAAAAAATTTTTTACAAGTTTACGAATCTGTGTTTTATGAATATTGCTGCAAGTTTTAAATTACCAATGAAAGCCCTTTGTCATATACACTTTAGTAAGCTCGTATAATTATCGATAATAACTTTTCTTTGCACTGCGTCTGTACTAGAGGTTTATTAACATGGACATCAATTTTAGTTGATAGAGCAATTAATTGCACTGTTGATGCAGTTCCACTAAATGGTGCTACACTTCATCAGACCTTACAGCTTTGCATAAAGACTAACTATACGACATGGTTGCACCCTTTAGTCAAAATAAGCAACAGTACTGGTTTAGTATTAAAATTGTGCTTTTTCTCCACACTCCCTTGAGACCCCAAAACACAAATTCTATAACCTTCAAATTAAATAGCTGGTTTAGGAAATGTGCAGCATTTTGAAAATCTAGACTAAACAATTTGCTTATTAACCTCTCTAGGAAGCTTGGATACCCCACATACACAATTTTTGCAAAAAAGCAAAGGGGTGTTAATGCCCCTTTAACTGGTCAGCTAAAGGCCAGCTTTTTTATCATGATTTCATATAAAACTTACAAAAACATTTTCAGATACAATTTATAATCTAAATCTACAATGTTCACTTGTTATGCTGCAGCACAAGTATCTTTGCAAGCTTTATTTTATCTTTCTGCAGTTTCACAACAGACAGAATATCATGGTAAATGTTCCTGACTGGATGTCATTATAACAGTAAACTGAGGAATAAATCAGCACTGTGTAAGCTTTACACAGGGTTGCCAATTTTCTTGGAAACATGACTGGCTGTGCTAATTTGTATAAATTAGCCTAAACAATTATGTAACATAAGTCAGAAACTAAGGACTGATCTTAAATTTTAATTTACTTCAAATTCGCCAGGCTCTGGTGGCCGCTTTCTCGCATGGCCTCTCCGATAACCTAAAAGACGAGCTTGCGGCCAGAGACCTTCCTAGTGAGCTTGAAGCTCTCATATCTTTCCTGATCTTGATCGATACCAGGCTCAGGGTAAGACCATCCTTTAAGGAGCGCCTGTGGAGGCCTCCTACCAGACTGGCTCCCACGTTTTCTTCCCCACCCATTCCTCCCACGCTTCCTGAGGATGGTGTGTCAGGCAGTGAACCCATGCAGTTTGGGTTCACTCGCCTCTCTGAAACTGAGCTGGTCTTTAGGAGTAGGGAGGGCCGATGCCTTTACTGCGGTCTTAGTGGTCATCACCTAAAAAGTTGCCAATACGTCTGGGAAACGCTTGCACTTAAGGTCCTGTCAGAGGCAGACCTTGGGTGGACTTTCCTTGTCTCCGGTTATCCTAAGAGACAAACCATTAGTTACGGTTGTCTTCTCCTGGGCCAATTCCTCTGCTGTCACTCAGGCCCTAGTAGACTCCAGTGCCACTGACAGCACATTTCCCTCCGAGAATTCCATTCCTCTGTTGCCTCAAACCACTCCATGAGGCTATTGATGGCAGACCCCTACAGCCTGCACATATTATCCACAAAACTATTCCAGTCAATCTGGCTGTAGGGGCTCTACACAGGTTATTTCCTTTTTGCACTATCCAATTGTTCTGGGTTACCCGTGGCTCCAGTAGCATAACCTGAACTTCAACTGGCAGACAGCTGAGATCCTCTCTTGATCTCTGCAATGTAACGCTACTTAAGCTACTTTGTACCTCCTCAGTCTCCTTGTTACCTACCGAATAGCTAAAGTTCCCGGTTTTCTACGATAAGGTACGTGCTGGTACCCTTCTGCCACATTGTCCCTATGATTGTGCTATCAAATTGCAGACGGGTGCAATTCCTCCTCGTGGCAGGGTTTACCCTCTCTCTGTTTTGGCATTCAGCGATGTCTGTCAGACATGATACGATACAGCGTATCATGTCGGACAGACGACATTGGTAAATCTACCCCCTTGTATTGATTACAGGGGTCTCAATTGCATCCGGATCAAGAATGCTTACTCTATTCCTTTAATCAAGCCTCAAGGGAGAAACATTTTTTTCCAAGCTCGATCTAAGTAGTGTTTTGAGTGGAAGACAGTGTTTAACACCATTACCATTACGAGTATCTGGTATGCCCTTCGGATTGTGCAAGTTGTCCTCTGTTTTTCATCAATTATGTCCTCTGCGACATGTCACAACAATGCTTGGCAGTCTATTTAGATTATATTTTAATACACTCCTCCTCCCTCGAGTCACACAGTCTGGACATTAGACAAGTTCTGCAATGTTTACGTGAGAATGGGCTTTTCTGTAAGCTTCAGAAATGTGAATTTCACCAGTCCATGGTCACCTTTTTGGGCTACATTATCTCCTCTGATCCCCATCATGGATCCCCAGAAGGTGTTGGCTGTTTTACAATGGCCTCCTCCTGCTGGCCTCCGTTCCATCCAATGTTTCCTTGGTTTTGCCAACTATTATTAAAAATTTTATTAGACATTTTTCCTCTCTGGTAAAAAATCTCTAACATGGCTTTTGAGGCCCTTGAGTCCACTTTCGCTACTGCTCCGCTCCTGCCTTACCCCAACCCTGTTTTACCTTTTATCCTTGAGGTTGATGCGTCTGAGACAGGAGTAGGTGCCCTTGTGTCTCAATGTCCTACGCCAGAACCCTTGTGAGTTCTATTTCAAAAAGCTATCTCCAGCAGAGCGCAATTATGAGATTGGAGATAGAGAATTATTGGCCATTATCCTAGCACTCAAAAAAGTGGAGACATATGCTTGATGGTACTACCGTTCCAATTCTTATTCTAACAAATCATAAGAACTTAATTTATCTCTCTGAGGCCAGGTAGCTCTCGCCACGCCAAGCGAGATGGGCCCCGTTTCTTTCACAATTCAATTATGTAGTCTCATTTTTGCACTACTCTAAAAATTTGAAGGCTGATCTATTGTCTCGACAATTTTCTGAGTTATCTAGGGAAAACTCTGTACCTACTCTGGTTATTCCTCCAGAGCATATCCTGGCAACTATCCGCACCAATTTAACTTCTCCCTTGGGAGAGCAAATTTTAGCTGCTCAACCTATGGCTCCTCCAGAGAAAGCTTCCTATAAATGTTTTGTACCTGAGTTTGCACATCAAACTATTGCAAACCTACCATTACTCCAAAACTGCCTGTCATTCTGGTAAAAATCAGATGACTTGGGCTATTTCTCGCCAATTCTGGTGGCCGACTCTCCGCTCTGATGTTGCTGCTTATGTGGCTGCCTGTTCTATTTGTGCCCAAGCAAGTCTCCTCGGCACCTTGCTGTGGGCCTACTACAACCCATCCCTAATGGGGAGCGTTCTTGGACCCACCTAACCATGGACTTTATCGTTGACCTTCCTGTGTTTCGCGGTTTTACTGTTATCCTCATGGTTGTTTGGATCGTTTTTCCAAAATGTCCCATTGCATACCATTAAAGAAGCTGCCCGCGGCTCAGGAGTTTGCTTCGGTGTTTGCTAGGTAGGTTTTCCATTTATACGGTATACCCAAGGTAGTTTGTCTCTAGGTTCTGGTGGGCCTTTTGCACTCAGTTGGGAATTTGACTCTCCTTCTCCTCTGCCTACCATCCACAGTATAATGCTGCCACTGAGCGGTCCAGCCAAGCACTGGAGCAGTTCCTCCAAAACTATGTCTTGGACTATCACAACATTTGGGCTGATCTGCTACTCTGGGCTTAGTTTGCTAGGAACAGTGTCCCTGTTCATGGCCAATTACGGGTTTCAGTCATCTTTGTTAGCCATTTCATTTGGAGGATCATCTTTGGGTGCTCCACTCCTCATGGGTACAGATTCAGAATTCCCTTCATGACTCTAAGCAGCGCCAAAAGTTCCAAGCTGATCAGAGATGTTTACCTGCTCCTTCCTACCAGGTCAGGGAGAGGGTGTGTTTGTGGTCCCGTAAATTCAACCACAGAGTGCCTACTCTGAAACTTGCACCTCATTACATTGGGTCTTTCCGTATTCTCCATAAGGTTAACCCGGTTGCCTATGCCCTCGACCTTCTTAAGCTGTTAGTGTGCAATTGTTACACTACCGCTTCCACTTGTCCTTGTACCATTCCAGTTGGCAGCCATGAGGAGTACGAAATATGCAGCATCCTCGACTCCCATCTGTTCAGGGGTCAAGTACAGTACCTGGTCCACTGGAAGGGTTACAGCCCAGAGGAACGATCTTGGGTTTCCAATGCTGATGTTCACGCTCCCGTCCTTCTCCATGCATTCTATGCTCATTTTCCACATAAACCTTTTGTCCCTCCACAGGGAGGGGTCATTGAGGTAGGGGTACTGTCTGGGTTACTTACCCTTCCTTGTTTCACTTGGAGTGCAGGCCTATTTCTGGTTTCTCCCAAACGCCCTCTTATGGACAAACTTGTTAATATCATCACTATGCAACTACTGGCAAGTTCTGGCAACTTCCTGTCTCTCAGTGATTATGTAACACCAGTTTACTTTATATCCATCACCCAGTCCACTTTGTCTCCGCCCTTGCGTGTGTCCAGATCTACCAAGTGCTCTCATGTATCATGTTCCTGTTCTCCGTGCTGACTCTGGCTGCGGCTGACTACCCGCTTTAGCATTAGTTCCCAGGCATAGTTCGGATTTCGTCCTCGATATTCCAATTGCTATTTATTGTTATTTTAAATAAACTTTATTTATTTTCTAACCTGCAATTTAATTTCCATCTGGTTTCTTGGTTCCCTGAAACCTTCCAACTGTCCTGGATCCTGAGGGAATGTAACAAGTTAGGAGGTCTAGCCTTCTTCCACTTTCTTCATCCAGGGAAAATGTCCAAAAAATGCATGTGGGTCACTACCAACAAGTTCTTTAACTGCACATCTCAGAAAGCCTCTAGGAAATGTTGGGATGTATGCAAATATGTGATATGTAAACCTGATCTTTAAAAATCATGATTGGAAAATTGGCTGCTTTCTGTTTCCTTTTAAATAAATACTAACCCCTACATTACAGCTTTTAAAGATACTAAATTTCTGTTTTCCTGCAGTAGCATAGCCAGGACCCAGTTAACAACTTTATAGAACATAAATTTACATATAATACCTAGCAATATATCTTTTACACCTTTATTAAAATATAGTTTTCATATGGGCGGTGGGTAATTACCATTAGGAGTAACTATTGAGTCAAAATTAAACAAAGATAAGTGTGGGGTGATTTGTGTTATAGCCTTGCAAATAAAAAAAAAGTATGGCCGATTACATAATATTCTATACAAATCGAAGGAGAAAAAGGATTCTCAGGGTGTCGGTGTCACATCACAGTTTTATCTTTTAACAGCTTCAAAGGCAAACAGCTAGTAGTAATGCATGTCAGAAATATCCATATGGTGCCAACACAAGAGTATAGGAGAATGCAGTCCTTTTTCTACCTGCACTACCCTCGTCTTTGCTCCTTTACTGTAATACTAACTGTTTGTGAACAGGCTTTTTCCACTGCCGAGAAAAGAACTAATGTTGTGGCTTATGTTTAATTTGTAATAAATAGCGTCTGATGCCTTATCGTTGATAAAATTGTTTATTCAATAAAAAAGTGACCACTCACTTGTGTTTAATGATATGTGTTGTTGGTTTCTGTTTGTCTGAAAATTCTGGATAAAAATATACCAGGGCGCCACATAGTGTGATATCTCAAGAAGACTTTGCAAGTAATAAAAAGTACTATCAAAAACCACAGCACTCACAAGCTAACTGCATACCCAGCAAACTTGAAAAATGAGAAAATCCGGCACTCCAAGAAATTCGCTAAACCTTTATTGTAATAAGTCTCATTCAATGGAGCTGAGCTAAAACACACATCTTACGCGTTTCGGCTTATGCCTTAGTCATAGATGATGCATACCCAGCAAACTTGCCCATCCAGGATGGATGCTCTGTGGTCAGCACCACGACTCCAAAGCGGTATGGAATCTGGCCAGGCAATTCTACCCTAGAATGGCCCAGCAAAAGGAGACATATCGGTTGGAGCAGGACTGGGAGGTAAAGGGGATCCTTAACTTTTTTCCCCATGAGATATGTATCTGCCCCTGGTAGCCACAAATAATCAGCTAGCTCCCTGTAGTATATATTTTTTTTATAGAACATAGTTTATTTCTGTCCTCCCTAGGTATATTTTTCAACTAATGATTATACCAAGAGAATGAATACAATTGGATAGGGATACTAGAAATACATTCTAAAGTATCTTAAAATTACATTTATCTAATATCATAGAATTATAACGATCATGTTTGTTTTAATTCACTAATAGTGACTATTTTCTTATGTAATTTGTAACTAAATGTGATTCAATTCTAAATTTATTTTGAGGCTTTATGTTTACCATGTGTGAGTATTATGTAATGTGACCCTCTCCATATATGTATTGAAAACTTCATAGCATAACCTTCTGGTGTGTTACATATAAAGATGAAAACCAGATTGTTAGTGTATGTGATTTTTTATTATTTATCTATTTTCATTTAGCAATTGCTTTAATTGTCTCCTCCACCGGCTCAAGTTATGCCATATATGGCGCTTTCTAAAAGGCAACACGTTAATTGAAACATGCTGTTGCCAAGCATTCAGGGATCCTGTCTCTTTGCTAAATAGCTTAAAGGTGCATTTAAGTGATGCTTTAAGTTTATAGTATTAATTCAAGTTTATCTGGAGTGTTGCCAATAAAATAAATGCGGGCTAGATTACAAGTAGAGCATAATTAATAGCCCAGGGTGCGTTATCTTTTGTGCAACCTCACGCAAGAAATGATGCATAATCTGGTCTTAAAAATGGGTGTTTAAATATTGTAATCAAAGCATCTTAACACAGCCAAAACATTTTTAGTGTGCACTGTACTTTTAATTGAAAGTGCAGGGAGCGCTATTGGTGCCCTCATTGCACTTGTATTACAAGGGGTAAGTTAAATGTTGTACTTGAGCGCAATTCAAATTACCACTGTAAAATGTTGCTCTTTTAAAGGGACACTCAAGTCAAAATTAAACTTTCATGCTTCAGATAGAGAAACTTTCAAATGTACTTCCATTAACAAAATGTGCACAGTCTTTTTATATTTACACTTTTTGAGTCACCAGCTCCTACTGTGCATGTGCAAGAATTCATAGAATATAAGTATATGCATGTGTGATTGGCTGATGGCTGTCACATGGTACAGGGGGAGTGGAAATACACATAACTGAAATTTGTCAGAAAAAAAATCTACTACTCATATGAAGTTTAGACTAAGGGGCCAATTTATCAAGTGCCGGACGGACATGATTCGCTCTAGTGAATCATGTCTGCCCGGCATCGCTAAATGCTGACAGCATATTCTGTCTGCATTTAACATTGCACAAGGCGCTAGTAGGGGGTGTCGATCATCCCGATCAGATCGATTGCAGTCTGCCATCTAAAAGGTGACGGAGAAATTAAGGAGTAGCGGTCTTACGACCGCTGCTTCTTAACTTTAGTTTCCAGCGAGCCGGAAACTTTGGGCTGATTCAGCAGATTCCGCTGCTTGTTAAATCCGGCCCTAAGTGCTATTGTATTGTCTCTTTATCATGCATTTGTTGAATATGCAAATCTACTGTATTTACTGGTACTTTAAGTCCTAAAGTAAATTATTAATAATAATAATAATATAGCACCTGAAGAACTCCTACTACTTGTGTACTTTGGCTTAGCACACCATTATCTTAGAGCTTGAGGAATATCCAACATGAATTAACAGTGCCCCCCATAGAAGTGTATTATGTAAGGGATTTAGCATGCCCGTGCTCTCTGCAATGCAGATGTTAGGACACCCTAGACTGTTGCTTGAGCGATAAATAAATAACTTTAGACTTAAAATAGAAGCACCGTTGATAGTGCTCAAGTGATGTTACTGCACAATAGCACTAATATCTAGCACTGAATGTTTTAATTGTGCATATTTTAAATTCAATTTAATTCCTTTTCTCCAACATTGGTGTGTCCGGTCCACGGCGTCATCCTTACTTGTGGGAATATCTCTTCCCCAACAGGAAATGGCAAAGAGTCCCAGCAAAAGCTGGCCATATAGTCCCTCCTAGGCTCCGCCCACCCCAGTCATTCTCTTTGCCGTTGCACAGGCAACATCTCCACGGAGATGGTTAAGAGTATGTGGTGTTTAGTTGTAGTTTTTTATTCTACTATCAAGAGTTTGTTATTTTAAAATAGTGCTGGTATGTACTATTTACTCTGAAACAGAAAAGGATGAAGATTTCTGTTTGTGAGAGGAAGATGATTTTAGCAGACAGTAACTAAAATCGATTGCTGTTTCCACATAGGACTATTGAGAGAAGTAACTTCAGTTGGGGGAAACAGTTAGCAGACTTTTCTGCTTAAGGTATGACTAGCCATATTTCTAACAAGACTGTGTAATGCTGGAAGGCTGTCATTTCCCCTCATGGGGACCGGTAAGCCATTTTTCTTAGTTTCAAACAGAATAACAGGCTTAATATGGGCTATAAAACTGGTAGACACTTTTATGGGCTAAATCGATTGCTTTATTTGGACATTTTATTCATGTTTATGCTGATAATTCTCACTTATAAACTTGGGGAACGTTTTTTAACGGCAGGCACTGTGTTAGACACCTTTTCCAGTCAGGGAGGGCCTTCCCAGTTGTAGGCGGAGCCTCATTTTCGCGCCATTACTGCGCAGTTGTTTTTGAGAGCAAGACATGCAGATGCATGTGTGAGGACCAGAAAGTTGTTGGAAAAGTGTCTGGAAGGCGTCATTTGGTATCGTATTCCCCTCTGGGCTTGGTAAAGTCACAGCAAAGGCTGTAGCTGGGACTGTATAGGGGTTAAATTGATAAACGGCTCCGGTTCCGTTATTTTAAGGGTTAAAGATCTGAAAATTGGTATGCAATACTATTAAGGCACTGTGGTGAAATTTTGGTAAATTTTGAACAATTCCTTCATACTTTTTCACATATTCAGTAATAAAGTGTGCTCTGTTTAAAATTTAAAGAGACAGTAACGGTTTTGTTTTAAAACGTTTTTTGTGCTTTATTGACAAGTTTAAGTCTGTTTAACATGTCTGTGCCTTCGGATAAGCTATGTTCTATATGTGTGAAAGCCAATGTGTCTCCCCACTCAAAATTGTGTGATAATTGTGCCATAGCATCCAAACAAAGTAAGGACAGTACTGCCACAGATAATGAAATTGCCCAAGATGATTCCTCAGATGAGGGGAGTAGACATGATACTACATCATCCCCTGCTGTGTCTACACCAGTTTTGCCCACGCAGGAGGCCCATAGTACATCTAGCGCGCCAATGCTTATTACCATGAAACAATTGACGGCTGTAATGGATAACTCCATAGCAAATATTTTATCCAAAATGCCTGCATATCAGAGAAAGCGTGATTGCTCTGTTTTAAACACTGAAGAGCAGGAGGGCGCTGATGATAATTGTTCTGTCATACCCTCACACCAATCTGAAGTGGCCATGAGGGAGGTTCAGTCAGATGGGGAAATTTCAGATTCAGGAAAAATTTCTCAACAAGCTGAACCTGATGTTGTGACATTTAAATTTAAATTAGAACATCTCCGCGCACTGCTTAAGGAGGTGTTATCTACTCTGGATGATTGTGACAACCTGGTCATTCCAGAAAAATTATGCAAGATGGACAAGTTCCTAGAGGTTCCGGTGCACCCCGACGCTTTTCCTATACCCAAGCGGGTGGCAGATATAGTGAATAAAGAGTGGGAGAAGCCCGGCATACCTTTTGTTCCCCCACCTATATTTAAGAAATTATTTCCTATGGTCGACCCCAGAAAGGACTTATGGCAGACAGTCCCTAAGGTCGAGGGGGCAGTTTCTACTCTAAACAAGCGCACTACTATCCCTATTGAGGATAGTTGTGCTTTCAAAGATCCTATGGATAAAAAATTGGAAGGTTTGCTTAAAAAGATTTTTGTACAGCAGGGTTACCTTCTACAACCCATTTCGTGCATTGTTCCTGTCACTACAGCAGCGTGGTTCTGGTTCGAGGAACTAGAAAAGTCGCTCAGTAGAGAGACTCCGTATGAGGAGGTTATGGACAGAGTTCACGCACTTAAGTTGGCTAACTCTTTTATTTTAGATGCCGCTTTGCAATTAGCTAGATTAGCGGCGAAAAATTCAGGGTTTGCAATTGTGGCGCGCAGAGCGCTTTGGCTAAAGTCTTGGTCAGCGGATGTATCATCCAAGACAAAATTGCTTAACATCCCTTTCAAAGGCAAAACTCTCTTTGGGCCAGAATTGAAAGAGATTATCTCAGACATTACTGGGGGAAAGGGCCACGCCCTTCCACAAGATAGGCCTTTCAAGGCCAAGAATAAGTCTAATTTTCGTTCCTTTCGCAGTTTCAGGAACGGACCGACCTCTAATTCCGCATCCGCTAAGCAAGAGGGTAATGCCTCACAGCCCAAACCAGCCTGGAAACCTATGCAAGGCTGGAACAAGGGTAAGCAGGCCAAGAAGCCTGCTGCTGCTAACAAAACAGCATGAAGGAGTAGCCCCCGATCCGGGACCGGATCTAGTAGGGGGCAGACTCTCTCTCTTTGCTCAGGCTTGGGCAAGAGATGTTCAGGATCCCTGGGCACTAGAAATAGTTTCTCAGGGTTATCTTCTGGAATTCAAGGAACTACCCCCAAGGGGAAGGTTCCACATGTCTCACTTATCCTCAAACCAAATAAAGAGACAGGCGTTCTTACATTGTGTAGAAGACCTGTTAAAGATGGGAGTGATACACCCAGTTCCAATGACGGAACAAGGAATGGGATTTTACTCAAATCTGTTCGTAGTTCCCAAAAAAGAGGGAACCTTCAGACCAATTCTGGATTTAAAAATCCTAAACAAATTTCTCAGGGTACCATCGTTCAAAATGCAAACCATTTGAACGATTCTATCCACTATCCAGGAAGGTCAATTTATGACTACCGTGGATCTAAAGGATGCTTACCTACATATTCCTATCCACAAAGCACATCATCAGTTCTTAAGGTTCGCCTTTCTGGACAAACATTACCAGTTTGTGGCCCTCCCATTCGGGTTGGCCACTGCTCCAAGGATTTTCACAAAGGTACTCGGGTCCCTTCTAGCGGTTCTAAGACCAAGGGGCATTGCAGTAGTACCGTACTTGGACGACATTCTAATACAAGCGTCGTCCCTTTCAAATGCAAAGGCTCATACAGACATCGTTCTGGCCTTTCTCAGATCTCACGGATGGAAGGTGAACATAGAAAAGAGTTCTCTGTCTCCGTCAACAAGAGTTCCCTTCTTGGGAACAATAATAGATTCCTTAGAAATGAGGATTTTTCTGACAGATGTCAGAAAGTCAAAACTTCTAAGCGCTTGTCAAGTTCTTCACTCTGTTCCACGTCCTTCCATAGCTCAGTGCATGGAAGTGGTAGGGTTGATGGTTGCAGCAATGGACATAGTTCCTTTTGCATGAATTCATCTAAGACCATTACAACTGTGCATGCTCAAACAGTGGAATGGGGACTATACAGACTTGTCTCCAGTGATTCAAGTAGATCAGAAGACCAGAGAGTCACTCCGTTGGTGGCTGACCCTGGACCATCTATCCCAGGGAATGAGCTTCCGCAGACCAGAGTGGGTCATTGTCATGACCGATGCCAGTCTAGTGGGCTGGGGCGCGGTCTGGGAATCCCTGAAAGCTCAGGGACTATGGTCTCGGGAAGAGTCTCTTCTCCCGATAAACATTCTGGAATTAAGAGCAATATTCAATGCTCTCAGGGCTTGGCCTCAGCTTGCAAAGGCCAGATTCATAAGATTCCAATCAGACAACATAACAACTGTTGCGTATATCAATCATCAGGGGGGAACAAGGAGTTCCCTGGCGATGAAAGAAGAAGAAAATAATACAATGGGCGGAGGATCACTCCTGCCATCTATCTGCGATCCACATCCCAGGTGTGGAAAACTGGGAAGCGGATTATCTGAGTCGTCAGACTTTCCATCCGGGGGAGTGGGAACTCCACCCGGAGATCTTTGCCCAGTTGACTCAATTATGGGGCATTCCAGACATGGATCTGATGGCGTCTCGTCAGAACTTCAAGGTTCCTTGTTACGGGTCCAGATCCAGGGATCCCAAGGCGACTCTAGTGGATGCACTAGTGGCGCCTTGGACTTTCAACCTAGCTTATGTGTTCCCACTGTTTCCTCTCATTCCCAGGCTGGTAGCCAGGATCAAACAGGAGAGGGCCTCGGTGATCTTGATAGCTCCTGCGTGGCCACGCAGGACTTGGTATGCAGACCTGGTGAATATGTCATCGGTTCCACCATGGAAGCTACCTTTGAGACAGGACCTTCTTGTTCAGGGTCCATTCGAACATCCAAATCTGGTCTCCCTCCAGCTGACGGCTTGGAGATTGAACGCTTGATTCTATCAAAGCGTGGGTTTTCAGATTCTGTGATAGATACTCTGGTTCAGGCCAGAAAACCGGTAACTAGAAAGATTTACCATAAAATATGGAAAAGATATATCTGTTGGTGTGAATCCAAGGGATTCCCATGGAATAAGATAAAAATTCCTAAGATTCTTTCCTTTCTGCAGGAAGGTTTGGATAAAGGATTATCTGTGAGTTCGCTAAAGGGACAGATTTCTGCTTTATCTGTCTTACTACACAAACGACTGGCAGCTGTGCCAGATGTTCAAGCTTTTGTTCAGGCTCTGGTCAGGATCAAGCCTGTTTACAGACCTTTGACTCCTCCCTGGAGTCTAAATCTAGTTCTTTCAGTTCTTCAAGGGGTTCCGTTTGAACCTCTACATTCCATAGATATTAAGTTATTATCTTGGAAAGTTTTGTTTTTGGTTGCTATTTCTTCTGCTAGAAGAGTTTCAGAATTATCTGCTCTGCAGTGTACTCTGCCCTATCTGGTGTTCCATTCAGATAAGGTTGTTTTGCGTACTATGCCTGGTTTTCTTCCAAAGGTTGTTTCCAACAAGAATATTAACCAGGAGATAGTTGTACCTTCTTTGTGTCCGAAACCAGTTTCAAAGAAGGAACGTTTGCTACACAACTTAGATGTAGTCCGTGCTCTAAAGTTCTACTTAGAAGCTACAAAAGATTTCAGACAAACATCTTCTCTGTTTGTCGTTTATTCTGGTAAAAGGAGAGGTCAAAAAGCGACTTCTACCTCTCTATCCTTTTGGCTTAAAAGCATCATCCGATTGGCTTACGAGACTGCCGGACGGCAGCCTCCTGAAAGAATCACAGCTCACTCCACTAGGGCTGTGGCTTCCACATGGGCCTTCAAGAACGAGGCTTCTGTGGATCAGATATGTAAGGCAGCGACTTGGTCTTCACTGCACACTTTTGCCAAATTTTACAAATTTGATACTTTTGCTTCTTCGGAGGCTATTTTTGGGAGAAAGGTTTTGCAAGCCGTGGTGCCTTCCGTTTAGGTAACCTGATTTGCTCCCTCCCTTCATCCGTGTCCTAAAGCTTTGGTATTGGTTCCCACAAGTAAGGATGACGCCGTGGACCGGACACACCAATGTTGGAGAAAACAGAATTTATGCTTACCTGATAAATTACTTTCTCCAACGGTGTGTCCGGTCCATGGCCCGCCCTGGTTTTTTAAACAGTCACCACGGTACCATATGGTTTCTCCTATAATTTTCCTCCTGTCCGTCGGTCGAATGACTGGGGTGGGCGGAGCCTAGGAGGGACTATATGGCCAGCTTTTGCTGGGACTCTTTGCCATTTCCTGTTGGGGAAGAGATATTCCCACAAGTAAGGATGATGCCGTGGACCGGACACACCGTTGGAGAAAGTAATTTATCAGGTAAGCATAAATTCTGTTTTTTCAACATGGAACTTTTCCTTTTTATTAACAATGAAGTCTGGATATGATGCAGCCAATCAGAAGCCTTATCAGCCGAGCCATTAGTGTTAACGGGAGCAAGCTTCTGGCTGCTCATGCAGATGGCGACAGACATTAATGTGATATTGCTCTTGTGCACAGTTCTTTTGTATCTCACTAGTCACGTGTAAACCCATTAACACTAATGGCTTGAGTCCCTTTTGTTCTGTTCCTGAGCTTTCTTTATAGGGTTGTCAGTTGTGCTCCATAAAATTACAGAATGTTCCGTAGGTGACTGGGTATGTGTTGTAAGTGGGGGTCAAACAATGTCCCCCAAAAAACTCAACCTTAGCCCTCATCCTTATTACCACCATGCTTTCCCAGCTGAGCAGTCATTTTATCCCCTTGGTTGGCAGCAACACACATATTGTTGACAGACAGGAACACACAAACAGCAAGGATTTTACACCACATGGCTGCATGTGGCACATATAATAGAAACTGCACAGTGATACTTCTTTTCCAGCAATACTTGTTAAGCATAGAGGCATAGGATGCCCTTTACATTTAGCTGACACTTAGGGGACTATAAAAATACTGGACATTTAAGTGTCTGGTAGAATATTGGACACCTGGCAACCCTATTTCTTTGTAAATTTTATTTTAAAATGCAAAAAATGAAAACAAGCACGTTTTTATTTGTCTTTTTTTCTTTTTTTACCTGTACAGACATACCTCAGCGATATTGCCACTGCAAGAAATTGAATATAGCAACAAATCGAATCACACACAATTTTTGGTTTCCCAGTACACATAAAAGTTAAGTTTACACTATACTGTAGTCTAAGTGTGTAATAGCATTATGTCTTAAAAACAATGTACATACCTTAAAGGGACAGTCTACTCCAGAATTTTTATTTTTTAAAAAGATAGAAAGATTTATTACCCATTCCCCAGTTTTGCATAACCAACACTGTTATATTAATACAGTTTATGGGGTCCATTTATCATTGTACGGATGGACATGATCCGCTATAGCAAACCATGTCTGCCCGACATTGATAAATGCCGACAGCATACGCTGTCAGCATTTATCATTGCACCAGCAGTTCTTGTGAACTGCTGGTGCAATGCCACCCCCTGCAGATTCGCAGCCAATCGGAGACAGAATAGTCATAGGAATTGTAGATGCTGAGGTCTCACTGAAGCTGCAGTTGGAGGCTGAATTAACGTTAGATGGGGCTATTAGGATGGCCCGCCAGAGTGAGCTGGTGAAAAAGCAAAGTGCTGATCTGAGGTCTGAGAGTATTGTGGATGAAGTGCAGCAGTTCAGGAGAGCTGCAGGTGAAAGGCACAGTGTGAGAGGTAGACCAAGGGCAACCGATAGGCCCAGAAGCGGATGGACGCAGCAGGCACGCTGCACGCTGTGCAACCGTACCCTTGATCAGTATGTCGTATGTCCCGCTAAAGATAAAAGATGTAGAAAGTGTAACCAAATGGGCCATTTTGAAGTGGCGTGTAAAACTGAATATATTAAGGAGATGCCGGTGGATAGTAACCAGGAGGGTCAAGAAGTGTCCTTTATAAGGTCTGTTGTTGAAAGGTCTGGTTCAAATGAAGATTGGCAGGTTACCCTTACTGTAATGGGAGCCAAGGTTGCCTTCAAGATTGACACGGGAGCAGACATCGCTATTATCTCCCTTACAGCATTCATAAAACTGCATCGACAGCCTCAGCGAAGGTTCATAGTCCTGGTGGCCTCATCGATTGTGCGGGGAAATTTCTTGCCAGCTGTGAATACAAGCAGAGGAAATTGATCATGTGGGTACATGTAATTAGAGGTCAGTGTGTTAACAACCTATTGAGCAGGAAAGCAGCCTGTGGTTTGGGCCTTGTCACCAGAGTGAATGAGATTTCGGGAGACATGTTTGATGAATTGGGCCTACTGAATTGCAACCCAGTCCGAATATCACTTAAAAGTGATGCAGTCCCATACAGCATTACCACTCCTCGTAGAATTCCATTCCCACTCATGCCTCAAGTGGAGAAGGAACCTCTGGGTTTGAAGAATATGGGAGTTATTGAAGAGGTTGTTGAAGCTACTGACTGGTGTGCCCCCATTGTGCCTGTTGCAAAGAAAAATAGGAAACAAAGCATCTGCATAGACTTGAAAAGGCTGAATGAGGCGGTGAAGAGAGAGAGATATTTGTTGCCAACGCTTGAAGACATAGCTCCAAAACTGGCTGGGGTGAAGTTCTTCTCTACACTGGATTCTTCCAGCGGCTTCTGGCAGATACCTCTAGATCCACAGTGCCGCAAACTGACTACCTTCCTTACACCGGTAGGTCAGTTTTGCTTCTGCAGACTCCCCTTCAGGATATCCTCTGATCATGAAATCTTTCAAAGAGAGATGAGTTCTCTCCTAAGGGACCACGAGGGCATGGCAGTGGACGACATTCTAGTGTATGGGTCTACATTGGAAGAACATGATCAGCGATTGAGCTGTGTGCTGCAGACCATTAGAGAGTCTGAGCTGAAATTAAATAAAGATAAATGCCATTTTAGGAAATCTGAGTTATGTTTTTATTATTATTATCAGGTATTTGTAGAGTTCCAACAGATTCCGCAGCACTGTAAACATAGTCGGTGTACAGGATAGCTTTTGTAGGGGTCAAGTGGGTAGAGGGCCCTGCCAAGAGTTTCACTGTTGTAGTCAGCTCTTATGAAGCGATCTGTAAACAGCTGGGCCCATAGGCTTACATGCTAAGGGGTTCAAGGGGAAAGCAATGGAGTTAGGATAGGTTAGTGTTGGTTGTATGCATCCCTGAATATTACTTTGGGCATATCATCAATGGAGATGGCATCAATCCGGACCCTGATAAAATCCTTGCTATTGAACAGATAAAGAGTCCTTCTGATGTACACGACCTGAGACAAATATAAGGCCTTGTGAATTATGTGGGCAGGTTCCTTCCAGATTTATCCACAGTACTGCACCCTATCACAAAGTTGTTGAAGAAAGATGTTGCCTGGGTCTGGAGTCCTTCACAGGAAGAAACTTTTGTACAGGCAAAGTCCTTGCTGTGGTCTGCCCCAGTGTTAGGGTTCTACGACCCTTGTAAAAAGACTGTGGTTAGTGCTGATGCGAGCAGTTATGGGCTAGAGGCCGCCCTCCTGCAGCTGAATGAGAACAAACTACAGTCCATTGCCTACTGTTCCCGTACACTGACGGCTGCGGAGTCAAAATACGCCCAAATTGAGAAAGAGTGTCTGGCTGCAGTTTGGGCCTATGAGCGCTTCCAGCGTTACCTAGTGGGTTTAGAGAAATTTAGTCTAGAGACTGACCATAAACCACTAGTCCCTCTAATCAACTCCTATGATAATGACAAAACACCCTAAGATGCCAGAGACTTCTGATGAGGCTGCTCAGGTTCAATGTTCGGGCAGTGCATGTGCCGGGAGAAACAACTGGTAGTGGCAGATACACTTTCCAGACTCCTGCTGACTGCTGCTGAAGAATCTTCAATGGAATCAGATGTGAAAGTATATGTGGATTCAGTTCTGGCATCCAAATCCATTTCATCAGGAAAGCTAGAGCAAATAACAAAGGAGACACGTTTGGATACATATCTTCAAGAAGTTATTAAGAACATAAAAGGTTGGCCCAAGAGCTGGGCAGCCTGAATGTCTTAAAGTTCTTACCAGTCAGAGAAGTTGCAGCTCATGGAGCTAAATGGTTTAGTGCTGTTACAAGACCGCAATGTCATTCCTGTTAGCATGCGGCAGGAGTTGTTAAGCAGTATTAATGATGGCCACTTGGGCATTACAAAGTGCAGCTACGGCGGTATGGTGGCCTGGGATCAGTTCCGACATTGCGAGCCACGTGTCAAAATGTGTCTTTTGCTGGGAACGCCGGCGTACTCAGAGAAGGGAGCCCTTGATTTCTACCCCACTGCCTGCAGGCCCATGGCAGAAATAGCTGCAGATTTCTGCGAACTGCATGGGAAGAAGTACCTAGTCCTGATTGACTACTACTCCAGGTATTTGGAGATTGCACCCTTGAATGAGATCACCAGTCAAGCCGTTATCACTCCTCTCAAGAGCTTGTTCGCCCGGTGGGGCATACCAGTGGAGTTAGTGATTGATAACGGAATGCAGTTTGCCTCCATGGACTTCAGTTCTTTCTGCAGTGAATATAATTTTGTCCATTCTACGTCAAGTCAACATTACCCGCAGGCCAATGGAATGGCTGAAAGGGCAGTTCAAACAAAAAAGTTCATTTTGAAGCAATCTGAGCTGTACCTAGCTCTCTTGGCTTATAAGACGACTCCCATCTAACCCAAGGGTTTTAGCCCGGCACAGCTGATGCTAGGATGTCAGATTCACACCACTTTACCCTCTGTGGGTGTCTTCCAGCCAACCAGCTCTGTTCCTCAGGACAAGGTCCTTATGAGAGATGAAGAGGTGAAAAAGGGGTTACCAATTCTTCTACAACAGAAAACACTCTGTGTGTCCTTGCAGGAGCTGAATGTGGGCCAAAGTCTCAGAGTTAAACTGGATGATGAGAAGAAATGGAAGACGCCTGCTACGGTAATTGGATGCTCTCCAGAACCAAGATCTTAGGTAGTCCTTTCTGATGGAGGGACAGTCACATGTCGAAATAGAAGACATCTTCAGCCAGTACCTGAGAGTTTGGGACTGGATGCCTCAGAGCCACAGCCGGTGGGATCCCCTGTTTTAAGAGGGGTGCGTTCCCCTCAGCAAGGTCACAGTGGGGATACTTCTTTGCTTTCAGCAGACTCTGAATCTCCTTCTTCTGTATCAGAGGGCATTTAATGTAAAATTACATCAAGTGGAAGAGTAATTAAACTTCCAGCCCGCTACTGGGATTAGCAATGTAGTTAGAGCAGTGACCAGAAGAATGGGCAGAATAATCCCATGGTCACTGTGGACTAGGGAAGTCTACCCCGATGTCCAAGTCAGGATTGTATTTCTTGTTGTTCATATATATTCTTTTATAGCTTGTTATTTGTTGTATACTAAACAAAACTATTATTGAATGCTTCTTGTATACCTTGTTATTTGTTGTACTCTAAAAAATAAAAATGTATGCTTTGTCCTTTGAAAAGGGGGAAGAGTGTGATGTTACCGGATGGGGCGTGGCTTATAGCCATTATAGTCTGTGTCGCAGTTACTAAGTTAGATGTATACTTCTATGCTATGCAATAAAATAGTGTTGTACCTTCTATGCTGTGTCCTGCATCTCCTGTGAAGAATGATAATGGGTTCACAAGAACCAGCACTAATTGTCTACAATGAAAGATTGTAAAAAGCTAAAAAAAAGCACTGAGATAAGAGGCAATTTACTGGGGCTTAGATACAGGTAATCATAGAGGTAAAAAGTATATTAATATAACGGTTTTGGTTGTGCAAAACTGGGGTATGTGTAATAAAGGGATTATCTATCTTTTTAAACAATAACAATTTTCAAGTAGACTGTCTCTTTACCTTGCACAGACACCCTCAGCCCACAAGTGTCAGACCCACAGGAAGCATTAATAGGCTTACCAGAAGTCCCAGTTTGACTGGGATTGTCCCTGTTGGGAGGCGCTGTTCCAGTGTCCCACCCGGTTGTTCATTCTGTCCCAGTAGGGTTGCCAACTCCGGGTTTCAAATCATGTTTCCGAGTTTTAGGCTGACTGAAACCCAGACACATTATTCAAAATGACCTGACTGTGAGTCTGTAGCTCTCCAGCATAGTTGGATGCTGATACTTTGTTACATACAGCCCTATACACCTGGTACTCCTTGATAATTACATTCTGCATAATGTGATACCACGGGGGCTCAGGATTTTTCAATTCCCCGCTTTTAATCTAGATGAAGTGGAGTATCAGATTGGATGGGAACAAGTATTGCACAATTGTTCACAAGCCTTGATAAAATTTTTGATAAAATATAGAGAATATAAATTGGATAAACTGAAATTGAAATAGATACCCTTATTGTTAAAATACAGCCATATGAACATATTCAACAGTGGCAGGAGATGAATACTAATATTCAGAGTAGAGTTGACACCTTCTCTAAGGAGTTAGAAACTGCAAAAATCAAAAAATTGCAGAGGGACCTTGAAGATTTTAAGTCAGACAAAGTCTATTCATAAACTCTGTAAACAATTCAGTGTCTAACAGGGAAAAAGAGCAAAGTGAAAGCTTAACTCCTAATTCAGACTTGACGGGTTATAAACAGAATACCAATTACCATACTAGAGTATCCAAACAGTCAAAACCCTTAGAGCAATATAAAGCAAAAGATGGAACTTATAATAGTTACAGAAATGCCAATAATCAGAACCAACATAATAGTCAGTACAATAATTATAACAAACAAGTTAGAAACATACAACAGAATATTAGGGATTGTCCCCCATTTGATTCTGAACAAAATTTCCATCATGGGAATAGATACCATGTTTTGGATAAACAACCCCAATCACCTGTATGGCACCACCAGGGAGCCAGACCTAGATGGGACAATCCCAACTACCAGGGGAGACCGTCACCAAGACAGAATACACATGTTTCTCATACAAATAAGAACAAAAACCATGTGAACAACACTCATCAACGTAGGAATAGCAATTCTAATACTATTCCTTTTTTAGGGATCCCACCCTGGAGACAGCAGGGGGGGGGGAGGGGGGAGTACACAGAATTCACTGCCAAACCAACCCCTGAACCAACGAAACCCAAAAAGACCTCACGAAGAGGAGGACCTAGAGGTAATAGAGGGGGAATCAAACAAAGAAAAAAGAAACAGAGAGCATTGGAATTAGAAGAAGGGACTAAACTTATTTTCAACCTATCAGATAGAGTGTTTGATAAACATGAACTTGAATTGTTGGCAAAAGGTATGAATTTTGCGCCAAATAGTGGCCCTAATCATTTTAACCTGTATATAGATTTTCAGAGGTTCATAAGTAATTTAACGTTAAAAAGGTATTTTTTTAAACAGTCAGATAATTATCATCCACATCCAGTATCATCGTTGACTAAGGATGATGATGAAATCCTGAATGGTTTAATTACACTAAATGACAACAATTTCGATTTCCCATCATTAGATATAATATCTGACTCGGTAGAGAATCTAGATTTTTCAATATATGAAGAGAATGAGGATTTTTCCATAAAACATTGTGATCTAAAGAAAAAGTCTATTTTTTATCCACAGCACACTCAGTCTGAATATATAAAAATGTTTAACAAATTAGTATGTGAGGATCTAGCTGCCCTATCAACAAGTAACTTATCTAACCAATCTAAAATAGGTGAAAATCTGTCAAAAAAAGAGCGTGAGGCTCTAAATAATTTAAGTAAATGTACCGATGTGGTTTTTAGGGCAGCCGATAAGGGTGGGGGAATTGTTGTCCAAAACAGGGGGGACTATTTGAAAGAAGCAGACAGACTTTTATCTGAGTCAACCACTTATATAAATTTAACATTTAATCCCACTAATAAATATAAAGCAGAATTATTAGAATTTTTAAATATGGCTAAAATCAATGGTGTTCTCAATTTGAATGAATATAACTTTATTTATGAAGTAGCCCCTAAGATATCTTGTTTTTATCACCTACCTAAGGTGCACAAGGACTCCAACAACCCCCCAGGTAGACCTATTGTCTCTGGGATAGGCTCTCTATGTGACAACCTATCCAAATATATTGATTATTTTTTACAGCCTATTGTCACTCATACGAGAGCCTATCTCAGAGACACGATAGATGTTATTCAGAAATTTGAAGGTTTTAAATGGGAATCAAGCTATGTTTGGGTCACGTGCGATGTTTCATCGTTATACACAAGTATTCCCCAATGATATAATGATATACTTAGTAAAAATAGATTTGCAGAAAAACAAATAGAATTCCTGGCCGATGGAATATCATTTATTTTGAACCATAATTATTTTTTATTTGAAGGAAGATACTATAGACAGCATCAGGGTACGGCGATGGGGACTACGTTTGCCCCATCGTACGCAAATTTGTATATGTCACATTTTGAGGACAATTTGGTTTGGAACAATAACCCTTACGAATCAAATGTCATTAAATACCATCGCTATATTGATGACATCATTATGATCTGGCAAGGCCCTGAAAACATCATAGATGAATTTTTAAATTATATAAACAATAACACTTACAATCTAAAATTTACTATGGAAAAATCATCGAAATCAATACCTTTTTTATACCTTACCCTTTATTATAACAAACTTTCTAATACAGTAGCAGTTAAAAACCATCGCAAATCCACTGACAGGAATAGTCTATTAAACATTAAAAGTGGACACCTCAGACAATGGAAACAGAACATCCCCCTGGGACAATTCCAAAGAATTAAACGAAATTGCACAAATATAGAGCATTATAATGAGGAATCTAGTATACTTATGGGTAAATTTATAGAGAAGGGTTATAATTCCAAGCATTTAGAATATTGCAAATATAAGGTTGATATGATGGTCAGGGCTTCTCTAATTAATAACACACAAAATGGTAATAACCATCTGAAAAAAGATAGAAAAAATGGTCCCAAATTTGTTACTCAATATAATAACCAACACCAAAAAATTCAAAGAATCTTGAGAAAACATTGGAATGTTCTCAAGCTTGACCCCGTTCTAAAGCAGATTGTAGGTGACAAACCGAATGTCATCTATGGTGTGGGGGAAAGAATGGTTTATACCCTTGTAAAACCTTTGATTGTGTTCTATGCCTTATAATAGACAGTAATTCCACCCATTTTTTCAATTATGATGGAACATAAAGATACCCCTGCAAGGACAGGTGCACCTGCCATACTACATATGTAGTTTACCAACTAGTATGCAAATGTGGGTTAATTTATATAGGTCGCACCAAGCGTAAAATAAAATACAGTTAGGGAACATATAAGAAATATAGAATCAGGTTTTGAGAACCATAGTGTGTCACGTCACTTTAAGCTCTTTCATAATTGCAATCCGTCTGATTTATCTGTTAAAATCATAGAATGGGTTAAACCCAGTGTATGGGACACTAACAGGCTTTTAAACCTTAGAAAAAGGGAGACATTTTGGATTAGGACCCTTAACTGTTTGGAACCTAAAGGGTTAAATATTGATATTGATTTGCAAGCATTTCTTTAACTTATCATTACTTATTTTATGCAATATGGAATTTTTTATATATTTTATGTGGTATTTATTGTGTATATATATGAATTTTAGATATAACATATATATTTTGTATCGCACTTAGCGTATTATCATGCTCATTTATTATCAATGTTTCTAAATATGGGTTTTATGTATTTTTAAGAACCATTGGTTTTATATTTATGAATATCAGTTTTATCTTTAGAATGATATGTAAATATATATTAATTTGCACCATTATCAATATTTTAGGATTTCAATAGATATGCGATTTGTTTAGAACTGAATTATATTTGCAAATTATTATCGTTGCATAACCTTTGAAGAGATCAAGCCCTTTAATATCTGATATTTACCCACACATACGCTATCACAAGCGTTTGTTTACATTCTCCATTTGTAGTATCGTGCATATCATTAACTACCTCTTACCCCAATGGTGGAAAATGTGGGAGTGCTAACATACACAACCTACAAGAGGATATGCACGCCACTAGCAAATTACTCTTGAGAAAGTCCCTACGTCACTGGGACGAAACGCGTAGAGCCCCACCCCCTATACGTCAGTTATTTGATCCAGTGAGGCCGTCCTCAGTTCTTAGCCTGCAGCACAGAACTTTTGGATTTGGGAGCCTAGGATCATTTATGTTTGCTGGATAAGATATATCGTTACCCTTGTTACCTTCTAAACGGACTTTGCACCTGTTGCCAGCCTGCTTTCTGGCATCCTTTGGGAACGTATCTGGCTGTCTGTTTGCTTCCTCCTTGGAGTGAATGTGGATATACATCTGTCCTGTCCTTTCCTGGAACTTCTTTTTGGACATACTCGAAGAGGGGATAAGTTGCTAAGTGTTAATTATACACTACATGCCATTTTAAATTTTGCATTTTGTGAGTTGCCACTTGTCTTTTTTAATGTCATTAAATTTTGTTATACCCTACATTTGAGTCTGCGCTCCTCTCCTCTATCTTTTTAGATCATTTACATACAGCCCTGCTTAGCTTAACGTTCGTGCCCTTTAAAGTTCACATTTAGTAATAGAGACTGAGTGAGCAGCATAGGGCTTTTTAATTTTGTAGTACTACTTTGTTTATTTTTCTAGGAATTTAACATCTCCAACCCCTGGTGACATAAACGGGGATACACGTTTAGGGGAAACATGTGGGTATGACCAGGAAGTGCAGATAGGCCGGATTTTTGACGTGGATCTTGCTTTCTTGCAGGATAGCATTTTGGCTTTAATCTTTTTGCATTATGATATAGTGTAGCCTCTTAAACAGCTTTAGCAGGTATTTGTTTCTTTTTGACTTATTTCTTTCAATGTTGCATTTATGCCTTATTAGTATCCAGTTCTGTTCCTTAATTAGACACATAAAACACATATTACACTGCAAATATTAAATTGTGTGATGTATACGCTTTTCACTATTTTATGAAATTGGTAATTATGCTTGATGTTTGGCATTATTTAGAATCTGAGATTTAGATGAATGATTTATTTGCTCGTGTTGTGTATGGGTTGCCATGACAACGTAATGGTGCATTTTTCACTAGGGGGTGGTTTTGTGGTCTATTTAAACTGTGTGAATCACTTGTTGTTTGACTGAGGAAGGGTGGAGTATCCATTATGCACATAAAAGCTACTACTTTAAAAGGACCGGTAATAGCCACGCCCCCTTGACCACGCCTCTGGCCACACCCCCACTGGTACCGTGCCAGGTGGTGCCAGTTTCAACTCTAAAAAATATGGTAAGCCTAAGCATAAACAAACATAAGAACAAACAATACCAGAATAAAACATGGACTGACAAGGAGATAGGGTAAAAAGAGGAGAGGGAGAAAGGGATAAAAAACATAAAACCGTACCTTATTTGTATATGCAGAGAATAAGGAACAAACACACTCAAGATACCCCATCAGGGCACTGGAATAATGTCACAAGAGGCAGCAAAATTAGAAAATAGTGATATACTGGGGAATACTGTTCAGTTGAATCTATATTCTAGTTATGTGTTATTGTACTGTTACATTTTGTTGATGAGATTAAAAAATAGCCTTAAAATGTACAATATAGTGGTATAATGACATACCTGGCCGTATAAAAGTTACAATACAGTCATATAATGACTAACAATTAAACGAGGATCATATAATCAATGTATTTAGTTTAATGTTATTTTCTTGGGAACAATAAAAAAAGAAAATACTTTCATGAGAATATACAATGCATTACCATTTATTTAAAATCAGTTTAGAAAGTTACTAAGTCCTTGCTCAGACCCCCATAAAGTTCTGTCTTAGTGCTTCTCTTTGAAGGGAAATGAACAAAGCAGAATCGACAGACAGCTCTGTCTTCAAAACCTCTTTGTCTGCAATCAATGGGGTGCATTTGTTATTTTGTTTACAAGAGCCATCTTCCGGCAGCATTACTGCTTTGTTATGTACCTAGGTATCAGCAGGCAATCGAGACACATGCCACCCTTTGCACAGTGCATTTGCCTTGACATTTGACAATATCCTCTATTCAAGGGACTTCATAAAAAAAGCAGGATGGGTTTTGAGCTCTGTGACTTGAGTCAGTCTGGCTGTGTTCAAGCACTTTTAAACTGTCTGCATTCACCTGTATGAAGTAGCCTGCAGAGGAGGTTGTAGAAGGAATACAATGAATTGATATAATGTGTGGGGACGCACAAGGTTAATGATGGAGAAAGGCAATGCTCCTGCCGGGCATTTAAGGAACAAGAGATAAAGTTCCCCGCAGCTCTGAAAGGAAGAAGAAAGAGATCTGTGAAGCAGTAGCACCGGGAACCTTTGCCCTCCGGCAAGAGGGACGCTTTCACACCTGCCTTTGAGAGATAGGGTGGCTGGCGAAATTACTTTTAATCTCAATGGTTTCCATCAGAAAAAAAACTGACACATACTACAAGATCACTTATCCTGTGATAAGTGGCCGGATGTACTGATCACATACGTTAAAGTGCTTAGAACCTGTGTGGTTGAGTTGGCAGTGAAGTTTGCTTACCACAGTAAAGTTTCATTAAATGTAAGCATGCTCTCTACTTTGTCCCACTTGTCAAGAAATGTGTAAAAGCTGATGGTAGATAAAAAATGTTTTATAATGTAATGTAATCACAGACTTACAGAGGCCTAGAAATTACAAAAACTTAGGTATTGTAGTTGTTTGTGTGTGTGTCTTATATGAAGAAATTCTCAGTATTATTAACCTTAGTAAGCACTTTACTGCTAGTGGTTAAGGATATTTTTATGTATCAAATTTCTTTTTGAAAACTAGAAAAAGTAAATGGCAAAAAGCTTCAGTTAGTAATTAAAAAGGTAGGAAAATTCCTTGTTAGGGAACCGCAACTGCTCCACTGTTTCTTAGTACTAGAATGTGTTTATGGAATCCTATTAAAGCATGTTTGCTTTGTTAGTCCTACTATGTTGATAATTTAAAATGTATTACAGGTCAGTAGCTATCCAAAAATGCCAGAAAATTTAGTATAATATCAGTTAATGACATAACTCCATTGTAGACAATGTACATTTTATAACAGCCCCCATGAGTTCCAGATGGGCTGCCCATAGTGCTGTGTTGTCACCTTCTATTATAGGATGAACCAAATTATAATACAATTATAAATTTATGTTAGAGCAGCTTGGTATAACCATGTCCAAACAATGGGGCCGATTTATTAAGCTGCAAATGCAACTGTTTCTGTGCTGCCGGAAACAAAAGCGGCCTAAGATCGCTGCTCCTTAATTCATCCGCCACTCATCAGCGTATGCTGTCGGCATTTAGCAATGTCGGGTGGACATGATCCTCTACAGCGGATCATGTCCGTCCGACATTTAATAAATCTACCCCAATGTATCTACTAGTTGTAGAAATTTTATTCACAATCATCACTGTTGCATAATAGTGGTAAATGAGTTATAAATATGATGTGCAATTGACTGTTCTAAATTGCTTTATTTCATATTTTGTTTAATTGCAGATTTATAGTTTTATGTCAGTCCCTAAAGTTTGAAATAGTTTCACCTACATAATAAAGGGAACAAGGGCATATAATGAGCTTTATTATATGTTCTGTAGTATACCCCATTCTATATTTGACATTTACCATTGATTAGCTTATGGGTGATAGAATCGGTGTACATTGAATAGATTGTTCCATGTCACACAGTCCCCAGATCTGTAGCTTCAAAGTTTATTATGCACCAACTAATTATACTTTTGGTTTAAATGGACCAGACTGTACAAAATGCCAAAAATGTCTCTCAGATTTTGTTCCCTATGAAAAATCACATGCAGCAGTTTCTTATCCTTAATTGGCAATGTCAGTAGTTAAAATTAAATGAACAGTATGTATTTTCTGCAATTCTTTTTAACCCTTTGAGTGCTAAGCACTTTCCCACCTGGGTGCTAAGGTTTTCTTAAAGGGTTTTTTACTTATTTCAGATCCCCAAGACTTACACCGTTGGAAAGGTTAGGCGATTACCTTTCCAACGGTGGGTCTTGGGGGTCTGTAGCTGCTTAGATGCCTGAGATACAGGCTTCTAAGCAGCATACCCCCTGCTCTTATATTTAACATTGTTTATTGCGCGTGACGTCACCACGCAAAACGGAAGCCCCGGCGATGCCTTTCATTATGCAGCGCCGATCGCCGGGGTAGGAGCGGGTGGGAGCCCCCAGATCTCCCTCAAGTTGGGAGAGTGCTAGTGACGGCTCTGAGCCGTCATTAGCACCAGAGTGGGAAACTCTGTGACGGCTCAGAGCCGTCATTAGCACTCAAGGGGTTAAGCACCGCAGGATTTCAGTGGCAGCATTTCTGTCTTTTTGTTCCTAAGGGGTTGTCTTTTTTTTTTTTTTTAAATATTTTAAATAATGTTTAAACCATGTAAAAAACAGATAAAATGTAACTCTTCTGCTTTGTGCAAAAGGGTCATTGCAAAAAGTGACACAGACAGTATCACTGTCTGTAACAATCTGGCAATCTGGCTTCATATGGTAACAGAGCACTGATCATGCTCTATTACCTTATGAAGGAAGATGCCTGCAGCTCACAAACAGCGAATATCTGATGTCACTTGACAACCAAGACTGCTTGGACTTCCTAAAGGACTGACGTACATCTGCATTATGCAGTATGCTGGGCTTTGCGCCACATGACAGAGCTACGTCGATTTGGGTTAAGGGGTTAAACTGTAAATCATGACCCTGCTGCCTTGCTACATTGTATATTCCTATATTACATGCAAGTCCAAACACAGTCACAATTACTCAACTTGTAAACTGGAAGAAGCATTTGTGACCATGATTTCCATAATGTAGGAACAAGCACTTTGAAAGACACTGTTGTGATTGAGTTTGGACTAGTTTGGACTCACCAGTACTGTTAGAGACAATCACAACAGTACAAGTGTGACTTTTAATCAAATATTACAAATGAAACATAAAATCATGTCAGTAGTAGATGTTGCAGTCCTGAAGTGACTTTTCCTACAGATGCCAATAGCTTTTTAAGATATCACATAGTATGTATCTGTACCTATACATATGTAAATCTGTGCCCTGTTCCCTGTATACAGCCTCTCCAATAGGGATGAATAAAGCTTTAATGAATTGATACCATGTATGTTAATAAACCACTATTAATGTCTCCTGTTGCCATATTAGAATGTTTTACATGTGTGCAAATAGCCGTGAAATAGTTATAAAGATGCCCAAAATGTCCTATCCAAGACTTATCAAAGGGCCTAGAGGTGTTGAATTTGAAAAGCCAAAAATGGTGTTTAAAAGATGTTGAAAAGTGACTCAAAACTATGTTGTAATTGCTGAGAATTTTTCAGCCATATAGGAGAAATATGGCTTTTTCTTCTACAAGATACGACGAGTCCACGGATTTCATCCTTACTTGTGGGATATTAACCTCCTGCTAACAGGAAGTGGCGAGCACCACAGCAGAGCTGTATATATAGCTCCTCCCTTCCCTCTGCCCCCAGTCATTCTCTTTGCCTGTAGTAATAGGAAGAGGTAAAGTGAGGTGTTAGTTTTAGTTTCTTCAATCAAGAAGTTTTTATTTTAAATGGTACCGGTGAGTACTATTT
The DNA here is from genome assembly GCF_027579735.1 of Bombina bombina. Classification (NCBI taxonomy): domain Eukaryota; kingdom Metazoa; phylum Chordata; class Amphibia; order Anura; family Bombinatoridae; genus Bombina; species Bombina bombina. The sequence goes on from NC_069499.1 coordinate 1,498,273,005, forward strand.
TCCTCAGGGAGATATGGAAGAAGATTTCTGCCCTGAGGTTGATGATCTTAGCAGATGTAACTAAGATCCATGTTGGTTCCCACAGAGCTTCTGAAGGTAGTACAAGAGAAATCTTCAGTGTGGAGAACGGTTTCATGCTACAAGCAGTATTTAGGTATGTTCAGTCCTTTATTTCTGAGGAGACTTGGTATATCAGAACTGGCTGACATTTTTTCCCTGCAAGGGAAGGGGTAAGCAGTAGACCTGTAAACAAAGGGTATTACTGAAAAGCCTGTGTTTATTGATTTTATTGACATAGTACTGGGCTCAGCATTTATATAGGGCTTAAAGCAGCATATATAAAGGGACACTGGGAGGCAGCTTTACGGTTTTTATTTGGAAAGTTCAAATAATCAGTATGCATATTTATGTTGTGCTTAGGGGACCACATGGGTTTATTGCTAACCGCTTCCCATGCGGTTAGCAATAAAATGCGAACGTCGTCCATGATGGGCGGGGCCTATTTTCGCGCGTTCAGACACGCAGTTTACTCTGACTGAGAAGGCAGCAGGCATTAGCTCCGGTTGGGCCTAAACTGGTGTTCTGTTAAACGGATCATTGTCGAGTCACTTTGCCGTACCCTGGGGGCAGGTAGGCGCCACAGCAAAGCTGTGGCGAGGTGCATGGGTTATTTTTTCAAATCAAACATACTTTTTGCTATAAATATCTTTTAAAGGTTAATTTCACCCTTTGCTCTTAGGGTGCAATAATCTTTGGCACTATTGATTATGTGTAGTTAATTATACAGCGTTATTTAACGTTTTTGGGCAGTTTGAGAAAAATTGTTCGCTTTTCTTCTACTAGATACGACGAGTCCACGGATTCATCTTGTGGGATATTATTCTCCTGCTAACAGGAAGTGGCAAAGAGCACCACTGCAGAGCTGTATATATAGCTCCTCCCTTCTCTCCACCCCCAGTCATTCTCTTTGCCTATACTAGTAATAGGAAGAGGTAAAGTGAAAGAGGTGTTAAAATGATACTTTTTATTTTCTTCAAGCAAGACTTTTTTATTTTAAATGGTACCGGTGAGTGCTATTTTTCCTCAGGCAGCAGATGGAAGAAGATTTCTGCCTGGAGGTTGATGATCTTAGCAGTTGTCACTAAGATCCAGAGTAGTTCCCACAGAATGGCTGAGGAGTACTTGAGAAGCTTCAGTGTGGGGAACGTTTTTCATGCTACAAGCATTGAGGTATGTTCAGTCATTTATTTCTGGAGAGACTGTGGTATTTCAGAACTGGCTGACATAGTTCCCATGAGGGAAGGGGTAAGCAGTAATCCTACATATATGAAGGGGTATTACTGGGACCTGTATATTATTGTGTATAGGCTAAAATGCAGCAAAGGAATGGCAGCATGGTTGACACTGGCAACATAACGTTTTTTATGATGAAACGTTTTTATGTTCAATGGTACTGGAGGGTTTCACATGGCTTATATGTTTTATTTGGGGATACAAAAGACCCACATGGCTAGTTCCTATACCGCTTTACTGCGGTTTTTGTTAGGCAGAGAGACATCACATAGGATGGACGGGGCCTATTTTTCGCACCTCAGATGCGCAGTTGATTTTCATATGAAGGCAGCAGGCTCCAGCTCCGGTGGGCCCAAACTGAAGACATAGCCTAACAAAGTTATGGTGTGATTTCTCAGACCCCTGAGGGCAGGTAGGCGCCACAGCAAAGCTGTGGCGAGGTGCAGGGCGTTGCTAATCTATTTTTGTATAACGTTTTTCTCATAGAGGGTTAATTTGTCCCTTACTTGTGGTTTAAAGCAGATTTGGAAAAATTGTGGGCTTTTTTACTTCTTAAAGGCGCAGTACCGTTTTTCAAATTGTTGTTTTTTTCATTAAATAAAGTGTTTTCAAGACTTTTTGTGGTTATTACTAGCCTGTTCAACATGTCTGACATTGAGGAAAGTCAATGCTCTATGTGTTTAGAAGCCATTGTGGAACCCCCACTTACATTGTGTCCCTCATGTACTGAAAGGGCCTTACGTTGCAAAGAACATATTTTAGGTGATAAAAGTATGTCTAAGGATGATTCTCAGTCTGAAGAGAATCAGGTTATGCCATCCAATTCTCCCCAAGTGTCACAAACTTTAACGCCCACTCAAGCGACGCCAAGTACTTCTAGTGCGTCTAATTCTTTTACTCTGCATGATATGGCTGCAGTTATGTCTACTACCCTTACAGAGGTATTATCTAAACTGCCAGGTTTACAGGGTAAGCGCAGTAGGTCCGGTATTAGGGTAAATGCTGAGCCCTCTGATGCTTTATTGGCCATTTCCGATGTACCCTCACAGTGTTCAGAGTTGGGGGTAGGGGAATTGCTGTCTGAGGGAGAGCTTTCAGATTCAGGAAATGTGTTCCCTCAAACAGACTCAGACGTGACGGCCTTTAAATTTAAGCTTGAACACCTCCGCCTGTTACTCCGGGAGGTTTTAGAGACTCTGGATGATTGTGACCCTATTGTAATACCACCAGAGAAATTGTGTTTGCGGCATTGATTCATCAATGGGGCACAGCGGAATTGGATCTGATGGCATCTCGTCAGAATGCCAAACTTCCTAGTTACGGGTCCAGGTCAAGGGATCCCCAAGCTGTACTGATAGATGCTCTAGCAGTACCTTGGTAGTTCAACCTGGCTTATGTGTTTCCTCCATTTCCTCTCCTACCTCGTCTGATTGCAAGAATCAAACAGGAGAGAGCTTCAGTAATCCTGATAGCGCCTGCGTGGCCACACAGGACTTGGTATGCAGATCTAGTGGACATGTCATCTCTGCCACCGCAGAAACTGCCATTGAGACGGGACCTTCTCATCCAAGGTCTGTTCTAACATCCGAATCTAAATTCTCTGCAGCTGACTGCCTGGAGATTGAACACTTGATTTTATCTAAGCGGGGATTCTCTGAGTCGGTCATTGATACTTTGATTCAGACTCGAAAGCCTGTCACTAGAAAAATTTACCATAAGATATGGCGTAAATATCTTTATTGGTGCGAATCCAAGGGCTACTCATGGAGTAGGGTTAGGATTCCTAGGATTTTATGCTTTCTCCAGGAAGGATTGGAGAATTGATTATCAGCTAGTTCCTTAAAGGGACAACTTTCTGCTTTGTCAATTTTACTACACAAGCGTCTGGCGGATGTCCCAGACGTTCAGTCTTTTTGTCAGGCTTTAATCAGAGTAAAGCCTGTGTTTAAACCAATTGCTCCGCCATGGAGTTTGAATTTAGTTCTCAATGTTCTTCAAGGGGTTCCGTTTGAACCTATGCATTCCATGGATATTAAGCTTTTATCTTGGAAAGTTTTGTTCTTAGTTGCTATCTCTTCTGCTTGAAGGGTTTCTGAGCTTTATGCGTTACAATGTGATTCGCCTTATCTTATATTCCATTCTGATAAGGTGGTTTTGCGTACTAAACCTGGATTCCTTCCTAAGGTTGTTTCAAATAAGAATATTAATCAGGAAATTGTTGTTCCTTCCTTGTGTCCTAATCCTTCATCTAAGAAGGAACGTCTGTTACATAACTTGGACGTGGTTCGTGCCTTGAAGTTTTACTTACAAGCGACCAAGGATTTCCGTCAAACATCTTCTCTATTCATTGTTTATTCTGGAAAGCGTAGGGGTCAAAAAGCTATGGCTACCTCTCTTTCTTTTTGCCTGAAAAGCATCATCCGCTTGGCATAAGAGACTGCTGGACAGCAGCCTCCTGAAAAAATTACGGCTCATTCTATTAGAGCGGTGGCTTCCACATGGGCTTTTAAAAACGATGCTTCTGTTGAACAGATTTGTAAGGCTGCGACTTGGTCCTCCCTTCATACCTTTTCCAAATTTTCCAAATTTTATACTTTTGCTTCTTCGGAGGCTATTTTTGGGAGAAAAGTTCTTCAAGCAGTGGTGCCTTCCGTTTAGGTATCTGTCTTGTCCCTCCCGTTCATCCGTGTCCTGTTGCTTTGGTATTGTATCCCACAAGTAAGGATGAATCCGTGGACTCGTCGTATCTAGAAGAAAAGGAAATTTATGCTTACTTGATAAATTGATTTCTTCTACGATACGACGAGTCCACGGCCCCCCCTGTCATTTTAGACAGATAATATTTTTGTTTTCAAAACTTCAGTCACCTCTGCACCGGTCGAATGACTGGGGGTGGAGAGAAGGGAGGAGCTATATATACAGCTCTGCTGTGGTACTCTTTGCCACTTCCTGTTAGCAGGAGGATAATATCCCACAAGTAAGGATGAATCCGTGGACTTGTCGTATCGTAGAAGAAATCAATTTATCAGGTAAGCATACATTTCCTTTTTTATTTCTTAAAGGCGCACTACACGTTTTTCAAAACATTGTTTAAATCAATAAATAAATAAAGTGTTTAACGACTATTGTGGTTATTGCTAGTCTGTTCAACATGTCTGACATTGAGGATACTAATTGCTCTATGTGTTTAGAAGCCATTGTGGAACCCCCTTTTTACGTTGTGTACCTCTTGTTCTGAAAGGGCCTTACAATGTAAAAAGCATATTTTAAGTAAATAAATTGTGCCTAAGGATGATTCTCAGTCTGAAGAGAATCAGGATATGCCATCCAATTCTCCCCAAGTGTCACAACCTTTAACGCCCACACAAGCGACGCCAAGTACCTCTAGTGCATCTAATTCTTTTACTTTGCAGGAGATGGCTTACAGAGGTATTATCTAAATTACCAGTGTTACAGGGTAAACGCAGTAGGTCAGGTATTAATGTGAATACTGAATCCTCTGATGCTTTATTGGCTATTTCCGACGTACCCTCACAGTGCTCTGAGTTGGGGGTCAGGGAATTGCTGTCTGATGGAGAACTTTCAGATTCAGGAAAGATATTATCTCAGACAGATTCGGACGTCATGTCCTTTAAATTTAAGCTGGAACACCTCCGCCTGTTACTTCGGGAGGTTTTAGCGATTGTGACCCTATTGTGATACCACCAGAGAAATTGTGTAAGATGGACAAATATCTAGAGGTGCCTACTTACACTGATGTTTTTCCAGTTCCTAAAAGAATTTCGGAAATTGTTAAAAAGGAATGGGATAGACCAGGTATACCGTTCTCTCCTCCTCCTAATTTTAAGAAAATGTTTCCCATATCAGACACCATTCGGGACTCTTGGCAGTCGGTCCCTAAGGTGGAGGGAGCTAAGCGTCAACTATACCTATTGAGGACAGTTGTGCTTTCAAAGACCCTATGGATAAGAAGTTAGAGGGTCTTCTAAAGAAATTATTTATTCATCAGGGTTTTCTTCTACAACCTACAGCCTGCATTGTTCCAGTAACTACTGCAGCAGCTTTTTGGTTTGATGCTCTAGAAGAGTCTCTGAAGGTTGAGACCCCATTAGAGGATGTTTTGGATAGAATTAAGACTCTCAAGCTAGCTAATTCTTTTATTACAGATGCCGCTTTTCAAATTGCTAAATTAGCGGCGAAAAATGCAGGATTTGCCATTTTAGCGCGTAGAGCGTTATGGCTCAAATCGTGGTCTGCTGATGTGTCATCAAAGTCTAAGCTTTTAGCTATTCCTTTCAAGGGTAAGACCCTTTTCGGGCCTGAACTGAAGGAAATTATTTCTGACATTACTGGAGGTAAAGGCCACGCCCTACCTCAGGATAAGTCTGTGAAGATGAGGGGTAAACAAAATAATTTTCGTTCCTTTCGAAATTTTAAAGGAATACCCTCTGCTTCCTCTTCCTCCACAAAGCAGGAAGGGAATTTTGCTCAATCCAAGTCTGTCTGGAGACCCAACCAGGCTTGGGATAAAGGTAAACAATCCAAGAAGCCCGCTGCTGCTACAAAGACAGCATGAAGGGGCGGCCCCCGATCCGGGAGCGGATCTGGTAGGGGGCAGACTTTCTTTCTTTGCCCAGGCTTGGGTAAGAGATGTTCAGGACCCATGGGCATTGGAAATCGTGACCCACGGGTATCAACTGGAATTCAAGGATTTTCTCCCAAGAGGGAGATTTCATCTTTCACGATTGTCTGTAGACCAGATAAAAAGAGAGGCGTTCTTACGCTGTGTAGAAGACCTCTGGGAGTAATTTGTCCCGTTCCAAAACTGGAGCAGGGACAGGGGTTTTACTCAAATCTTTTCGTGGTTCCCAAAAAAGAGGGAACTTTCAGACCCATTTTAGATCTCAAGTGTCTAAACAAGTTTCTCAGAGTCCCATCGTTCAAGATGGAGACTATACGAACAATTTTACCAATGATCCAGGAGGGTCAATATATGACTACCGTGGACTTGAAGGATGCATACCTTCATATCCCTATTCACAAGGATCATCATCAGTTCCTAAGGTTTGCCTTCCTGGACAAACATTATCAGTTCGTGGCTCTTCCCTTCGGGTTGGCCACAGCACCCAGAATCTTCACAAAGGTTCTAGGGTCTCTTCTAGCAGTTCTCAGACCGCGGGGCATAGCAGTGGCGCCTTATCTGGATGATATTCTGATTCCGGCGTCAACTTATCATATGACAAAATCTCACACGGACACAGTGTTGTCTTTTCTGAAAACTCACGGTTGGAAGGTGAACATAGAAAAGAGTTCACTAGTTCCACGGACAAGGGTTCCTTTCTTGGGAATGCTGATAGACTCGGTAGACATGAAAATATTTCTGACGGAGGTCAGAAAATCAAAGATTCTAAATACTTGCCGAGCACTTCAGTCCATTCCTCGGCCATCAGTGGCTCAGTGTATGGAGGTCATTGGATTAATGGTAGCGGCAATGGACATCATTCCGTTTGCTCGTTTTCATCTCAGACCACTGCAGCTGTGCATGCTCGGACAGTGGAATGGGGACTATGCGAATTTATCTCCTCAGATAAATCTGGAGACTTTCTTCTTTGGTGGTTGTCGCCGGATCATCTGTCCCAGGGGACATGTTTCCGCAGACCCTCGTGGGTGATAGTAACAACGGACGCCAGTCTTCTGGGCTGGGGTGCAGTCTGGAATTCCCTGAAGGCTCAGGGTGTTTGGACTCAGGTGGAGTCTCTTCTTCCAATCAATATTCTGGAACTGAGAGCAATATTCAATGCGCTTCAGGCATGGCCTCAGTTGGCTTCGGCCAAATTCATCAGGTTCCAGTCGGACAATATCACGACTGTGGCGTATATCAATCATAGCGATGATAGAAGTATAAAAAATAATCCGATGGGCGGAGGCCCACTCTTGCTATCTATCGGCAATCTACATCCCAGGAGTAGAGAACTGGGAAGCGGATTTTCTAAGTCGTCAGACTTTTCATCCGGGGGAGTGGGAACTCCATCCGGAGGTGTTTTCCTCATTTATTCGTCAATGGGGCAGACCGGAATTAGATCTGATGGCATCTCATCAGAATGCCAAGCTTCCACGTTACGGATCCAGGTCGAGGGATCCTCAGGCCGAACTGATAGATGCCTTGGCAGTGCCTTGGTCGTTCATCCTAGCTTATGTGTTTCCACCGTTTCCTCTCCTTCCACGCGTGATTGCTCGGATAAAACAGGAGAGAGCTTCAGTAATCCTAATAGCGCCTGCGTGGCCACGCAGGACTTGGTATGTGGATCTAGTGGACATGTCCTCTCTGCTACCGTGGAATCTTCCTTTGAGACAGGACCTTCTCATTCAAGGATCTTTCCAACATCCAACTCTAAATTCTCTGCAGCTGACTGCTTGGAGAATGAACGCTTGATTTTATCTAAGCGGGGATTCTCTGATTCGGTCATCGATACTTTGATACAGGCTTGTAAGCCTGTCACTAGAAAAATCTATCATAAGATATAGCGTAAATATCTTTATTGGTATGAATCCAAGGGTTACTCATGGAGTAAAGTTAGGATTCCCAGGATTCTGTCTTTTCTCCAAGAAGGATTGGAGAAAGGGTTATCAGCAAGTTCCTTAAAGGGACAGATTTCTGCTTTGTCAATTTTGCTTCACAAATGTTTGGCAGATGTGCCAGATGTTCAGTCTTTTTGTCAGGCTCTAACTAGAATTAAGCCTGTATTTAGATCAATTACTCCTCCCTGGAGTTTGAATTTTGTTCTTCGAGTTCTCCAAAGGGTTCCGTTTGAACCCATGCATTCCATAGATATTAAATTGTTATCTTGGAAGGTTCTGTTTTTGGTTTCTATTTCTTCTGCTCGAAGAGTTTCTGAGCTTTCAGCGTTACAATGTGATTCGCCTTATCTTATATTTCATTCTGATAAGGTGGTTTTACGTACCAAACCTGGATTTCTTCCTAAGGTTGTTTCAAATAAGAATATTAATCAGGAAATTGTTGTTCCTTCCTTGTGCCCTAATCCTTCTTCTAAGTAGGAGCGTCTGTTACATAATCTTGACGTGGTCCGTGCCTTGAAGTTTTACTTACAGGCAACCAAGGATTTCCGTCAATCATCTTCATTATTCATTGTTTATTCTGGAAAGCGTAGGGGTCAGAAAGCTACGGCTACCTCTCTATCTTTTTGGCTAAGGAGTCTCATCCACCTGGCATACGAGATTGCTGGACAGCAGCCTCCTGAAAGAATTACGGCTCATTCTACTAGGGCTGTGGCTTCCACATGGGCCTTTAAAAACGATGCTTCTGTTGAACAGATTTGTAAGGCTGCGACTTGGTCGTCCCTTCATACTTTTTCCAAATTTTACAGATACTTTTGCTTCTTCTGAGGCTGTTTTTGGGAGAAAGGTTCTTCAAGCAGTGGTGCCTTCCGTTTAGGTCTCTGTCTTGTCCCTCCCTTTCATCCGTGTCCTGTAGCTTTGATATTGTATCCCACAAGTAAGGATGAAATCCGTGGACTCGTCGTATCTTGTAGAAGAAAAGGAAATTTATGCTTACCTGATAAATTGATTTCTTCTACGATACGACGAGTCCACGGCCCTCCCTGTCATTTTAAGACAGATTATATTTTATTTTTCAACTTCAGTCACCTCTGCACCTTTAGCTTTTCCTTTCTCTTCCTAAACCTTCGGTCGAATGACTGGGGGTGGAGAGAAGGGAGGAGCTATATATACAGCTCTGCTGTGGTGCTCTTTGCCACTTCCTGTTAGCAGGAGGTTAATATCCCACAAGTAAGGATGAAATCCGTGGACTCGTCGTATTGTAGAAGAAATCAATTTATCAGGTAAGCATAAATTTCCTTTTTTATTGAAAACTCATTTGTAAGTGTGGGAATTAGCCAAAAATGTGCTATTGTGATCATACCTAATTAAAACAAACCTCCCAACTGTCCTTATCTGAGAGGGACAGTACCTGATTCTGAGCTCTGTCCCTCTGAGACAGACATATGTCCCTCTTTACAGAATTTCCCTTAGCCCCACCTACAGAATACCCAGAAACACTCACAAACTGCTCTGACACACCTACAGACCACAAGAAACACCCACAACCCCCCCACTAACCACCCATGATCTTAAGACCACTGCTCCTTAACTGGTCCGCCACCTCTGAGCGGCAGACAGTAATCAACCCGATCAGATTGGCCGCAAATCTGCAGGGGGCGGCATTGCACAAACAGTTAACCAGAACTGCTTGTTCAATGCTAAATGCCGACAGCGTATGCTGTTGGCATTTAGTGATGTCTGGGGGACATGATATGCTACAGCGTATCATGTCCCCCAGGCATTAAAAAATCGGCCCCTACAGTAAACAGGACAGTAAACACATTATAATTACAAGACATTTCTGTTGTCTTGCTATAGAATAACATATCAGCCAAGTCTAAACATTTTAAATTAAATTAACATATTGTTTGCTGCAATTGTTTTTCAATAGCCAAACTCCAACCACCACTTGCCTTATTTGGAGAAGCCAATCCATATTTGAGTCTGCAGTTAACAAGGCTAGCTACAGTCATATTGCTGAGCTAAGATAGCTCAATTATAAAGAAAATTAAGTGAATTGCTTTTTAGTTGTTACCTGTATAAGCCAATTATTTAAAGATATGTAGCAGGGTGAGCCTTGATAAGTCTGCAGGGTGCTTTTCCAGGTCTGGGAATTAGAAAACCTACAATTGTAAGATCTAAAATTACATGAAATGGGGACAAAATAATAAAAGAAAATATATTGCAAAATTGTTTTACTTTGTATAACTAAATATTTTATATTAACATCTAAGGTTTTTATGGTCCCATTTATGAAAGTGTATGTGGAAAAGGAAGCCCCACCTCCTACTTGTGCAGCCTAGCCTCCCTTCTCTTGCTCAACCAATCACGTGAGAATAGGGGTTGTCAAGCATCCTAGACACAGAAGTCCGGGGTGAATACTAGCACCTCTGAGATGGCGGTAAGATAAGGAACCAGCAGTCTTATGACCACTGCTTCTTAACCTGTGGTTCCAGCACACAGCAGTGAGTAGGCATTTACAGCTTAACCCCTTAGTGACCAGACCATTTTTCAATTTTCTTACCGTTAAGGACCAGGGGCTGTTTTCACATTTCTGCGGTGTTTGTGTTTAGCTGCAATTTTCCTTTTACTCATTTACTGTACCCACACATTATATATACCTTTTCTCTCGCCTTAAAATGGACTTTCTAAATATACCATTATTTTCACCATATCATATAATTTACTATAAAAAATTATAAAATATGATGAAAAAATTGAAAAAAACACCCTTTTTCTAACTTTGACCCACAAAATCTGTTACACATCTACAACCACCAAATAACACCCATGCTAAATAGTTTATAAATGTTGTCCTGAGTTTAGAAATACCCAATGTTTACATGTTCTTTGCAAGTTATAGGGTAATAAGTACAAGTAGCATTTTACTATTTCCAAACCATTTTTTTTTTCAAAATTAGTGACAGTTACATTGTAACACTGATATCTGTCAGGAATCTCTAAACAAACCTTCACATGTATATATATATATATATTTTAGTAGACAACCCAAAGTATTGATCTAGGCCCATTTTGGTATATTTCATGCCACCATTTCACCGCCAAATGCGATCAAATAAAAAAAATTGTTAACTTTTTCACAAACTTTAGGTTTCTCACTGAAATTATTTGCAAATAGCTTGTGCAATTATGGCACAAATGGTTGTAAATGCTTCTCTGGGATCCCCTTTGTTCAGAAATAGCAGACATATATGACCTTGGCATTGCTTTTTGGTAATAAGAAGGCCGCTAAATGCCGCTGCGCACCACACTTGTATTATGCCCAGCAGTGAAGGGGTTAATTAGGTAGCTTGTAGGGTTAATTTTAGCTTTAGTGTAGATATTAGCCTCCCACCTGACACATCCCACCCCCTGATCCCTCCCTGACCCCTCTCAAACAGCTCTCTTCCCACCCCCCAAAGGTCACCCCCAACTTGAGTACTGGCAGAAAGTCTGCCAGTATAAAAATAAGTTTTTTTTTTTGTTTTAATATATATATATATATATATATATATATATATATATATATATATATATATATATATATATTCTGCAGGGTCGTATCCCCCCTTACCTTCCAAACTCCCTGACCCCCCACAAACAGCTCTCTAACCCTCCACCTTTATCTATTAGCCGCCATGTTAGGTACTGACAGCTGTTTTCCAGTAACCAGTTTCCTATATTTTTTTGGCTTATTTTTATATATATATATATATATATATATATATATATATAAACTTTTTCCATAGTGTAGCTGCCCCCCCTTATTCCCCTACCACCCAACCCCCTCCCAGATCATTTTACTATAAACCCACTCTCCCTCCTTCCCACTTCCCACTTTTTCGGTAGTGTAAGCGGTCCCACCCACTCCCGCCCCTCTCACGCCCCCTCACACACCCTCCCGCTCTCCTCCCGCCTCTTCCAACAATGGGCCTCCCACCCGCCTCCCTCCTGTCCCTTCCATGCCACCAACGATCATCACCATTGATGGCCGATGAAGAGAGGGCCACAGAGTGGCCATCTCTGCATTGGTTGCTTAGCAGAGGGTTACACAATGCCTCAATATCAATATCACAATCGCTTCCAGAGCTTGAAGCCCCAGAGGACGTCCTTGGTCGTTAACGACCGTATTTTGTTAGGACGTGCCTGGCACGTGCTCGGTTGGTAAGGGGTTAATAAATGGATCCCTTCAACTTAAGATTTAAATGTAAGAATAGGTAATAGAAGATGGGTTCCCTACCAGGAACCCCTGCACATTTGGCAGCTTTGTGGTCAATTGTTTGCATCCCTACAATTTGTGGTCTAGAACCACATGTATAACAAGTAGTCATGTGCAAAAGAAATTTGGGAGACTTATTGTTTACTAAACAAAATATCCTTCACTTCTCTGATATTTGCTCATATTGTAACTTGGAATTTGTTTGTCAATGAAAGTCAGTTTACCCACTATTTACTATGGGGAACATTTTCTGGACAGCAGACTGCTGCTGGATAACAGCTTAAACTTAAAGGGCCATGATACCCAAATGTTGAAACACTTGAAAGTTATGCAGCATAGCAGCAAAAAGCTGACTAGAAAATATCTACTGAACATCTCTATGCAAAAAAGAAAGATATTTTACCTCAAAATGTCATAAGTATTCACAGCCCACTGTAAAGGACTTTAAGCAGCAAATCAGTATGTCTGTCCTGGGACAGGCAAGAGAGCGTGCTTCATGCACACTCATCTTATTTCCCTATTCAGTTTAAGGAAGTTAACTATGAAATGTCATGAGATCACAGAAAAAGAGTTAATGACCTCAGCACTGTTGATGCTGATTGGCTGCGGATAATTTCTTCATTTTTTACACAATAACTTAATTTTTTACACAGGACTTACTCTGGTGAGCTGAGGAAATAGGGAGGTAAAATATCTTACTTTTTTTACATAGAGATGCTCTATGTAAATATTTTCCTGTCAGTTTTTCACAGTAATGCTGCATCAGTTTTAATTGATTTAGCATATGAGTATTATTTAAAATATTAACTAGTGCTACTGATACAAGCCAGCAACAGCACAACAAAACAGAAAAAACATGTAAATATATATATATAGAACATTGATGGACCTTTATTAAATTGTGTCAATTTTAAGCCGTTCTTACTTTTAGAGTTATGGTTTTAACTACATGTAAGAATTAATTAAAGGTTTTTGATAGATGCATTTGTTCTTTGATTCATTAAAGCAACCATTTTTTATTATATTTCTGATGAATGTAAAAAATTGCGAAACAGCTAATTTTAGCAATAGTCCAAAAATGAATGCACGTGCCTAATATCATGTATCAGCAATTAAGCACTGTGTTAAAACTGTCTGCATACTTTGGAGCCAATTGCAATCTATCAGGCTCCCAAAAATGATTTTTTTTTTGTATCAGCTGAATTTGGAGCTGAGTTTCTTGAATGAGCACGATGCTATATCATATTGTTTGGGGGAAAAATCAAAACAACGCCACTGCAAATTCATTTTCGACCGAAAAACTCACGAAAAGGACTTTGAGTGTTAGCTGCCTGTTTTCAAGACACGTGCACTGTTAAAAATTTTTGGTTCGGCTGAATCTTTCAGACTGAATATTCAGAAAATTTTGTTTTCACGAATATTCGACTGCTGTGCTCTTCAGTATTTGCTTTGGTTTAAACAAAACAAATACTGAATGGTCATGAAACATTTACACTTTTTTTGTTAAACAAATCTAAATGTTCTTTTGCTACAAGTGAAAAAGTTAATATGTAGCTTTACATACTTACCTCTAGCGCTGGAGAGCCGCACTTATACTGACCCTTCTTCATAGAGCCCCGGGGGGCACTCTAATAGGAGTCCTGGGGCAGCAGATTTCAGGGCCTGTGCCTTTACCTTTAGTGCAGCGGGATAGAGGTAAGTATTTTTAACCCCTCGGGTAATTTAAAGGAAACAAATAAATGCTGATACATTTCTTTGTTTTCTTTAAATTTCCTGGTGCATTCGTTCGGATATTCGTTTCATTGCACTTCATACTAATTGGCTTACAGGTCATTTCTATTAAATGTGCATGAGCAGGAAATACCTATCAACCAATGAACATTAACAGCAAGTGCATGTGACATATCTTCCAACTGTCCCAGATGTTGCGGGATTGTCCCAGGGTAAATGTTGCACTTTAATGGGAGCTAGCTGGTGATTGGTAGCTACATGCATATGTGTTCAGCTAGGTGCTATTAGATTTTTGCTGTTCTGGAGTTGACTTTAACTATGTGTTTATCCCATTTGTATGGTTAGAAAATCATGCAATTTTCTAACAAATTGCAGTATTTTCTTTCTGCACTTTTATGTCCCTTTAAAAGAAAAAAAGGGGTTAAAAAAATCAGTTTTACTTATCTACAATAAAATCATTATACACCCCAATGGAAGCTGTGAAAATAGAGGCAGTTTTTACTTAATTACAGTGAAACTATGTGAAAACAGATTGTTCATGTAAACCGCATTTTATATCTTCATATCCAGAAAGTTATTTGCATTTAAAGTCATTCTGCCCCAGACTAGCAGAGGAAAAAACTGTGAAATTTGAGTTAAAAATCATTAACTTAATCATTAGCTTTAATGCTTTCCTTCTGTACCTCTTACTGCAGCCTAAAATTACTCATTTAAAATATACATCTATTTTTTTTTATTTCTAAATTAAAACTGTTCTCCTGGGTTTTGGCCCCTGTCTGATGCAGCTCTGGTACGTCTTTCAGAAGTTGTATGCACTAAATAAAGCAGCACTGTCACAAATAAGTTCTTATGCTTGTTCCTTGCTTGTTCATCTCTCTATAATGTGTCACATTCGTATTGTCACTAAAAGCTCTATTTTTACTACGTGACCAAAAAATTCTTAGTTGTCACAATCTATTTTCGAGAGACTTTTCAACACCTTTTTGTTTTGACTTTTCAAAACACTTAATAAAGTCCCAAATTATTTGAAACTTTTCCAGCATTACATGGACACAGTCTATTATACTCTAAAATGGCCACTTGAGACAGTTTAGAGGTTTATTAGCAAATATTGTATTGATTCATTAAAGCTCTAATATATTTATTACTATTGTATTGGCCGTCTGCTAAAGGCTGGACACACATTTAAACATGTATAGATTTATATATATATGTATATGTGTTGAATTTGTGATATCCTGTACAGCAGAGCTTTCCAAACTTTTCATGTTGGTGACACACTTTTTAAACCTACATAATTTTGCGACACAGTAATTCAGTTGTACTGGCAAACAGGAGGTTAAACTAACTTGTTTTAAGAGATACGGACGCATACTTAAATGATATAATAACCAAATGTATTTACAAGTAACAGTATGTATGTGCAAGAATTAAAAAAAAGTTTAACAACACCAATAGCTACTTACTATTTTAATAGGATGTATGAGGTTGATGGGATGAACACGGTTTCTGAATATTTAGTGGAATATTAGATAAAGACGCTCGTATTTCATCATCAAGCATTTTTAAGCTTCCACTTCCTATCCATATATCAAGAGCAGGAGCAGCAATGTACTACTGGGAGCTAGCTGCAAAAAACACCAACACTTTGACTTCAGACTTCAGCTCAGAATTTAAGCTGCTGCCCTCAGAGCGCTGCGAGTCTGACTGACTACTGCCCTTGCTGCAAACACACTGCTGTCCCACTCACTGACTACACATGCAGTCACAAGCTGATTGAGGAGTCTACGCGTGCAGTCAGGAGCCAATGTGCTGCCAATGGGAATAGTTTCAGTTCCCACTAAGCTGCGCCAATAGGTTAAGATGATCTGTGACCCACTAGGTATCAATCACGTGTCAACCATGTGATAAGCGTAGCAGGCAGGAGGAAAGTCGGAAACTCAAAAAAAATGTAAAAATAATTTTAAATTCAAAAAAATTTGTGCTGAAGCAGGGACACACCTACAAACTCCCGCCGACACACTAATGTGTCACGACACACAGTTTGGAAAGCACTGCTGTACAGTATTAAGGGGATCTGCAGAAGAACTCATATCAGGACCCAACATCTACAAATGGAGTACAAGCGATTTCTGTTAATGTTTTATTCTAAGTCACAGTCGCACTCTTGTGGTTGTCACTTACAATAATGTTGTCTTCATAACCAGCCTTTAAAATGGGATTGCGCAATATTGAGTTCAAAAGCAACCTATTAAATGCCATTTGTATCTTGGCATGATCAGGCATACTGGGCACATTTGCTCAATGGCTATATTCACTCTTTTAATATTTGACAAGTGTTGTTTTTAACAACATTTATATTTATTGTTTTTAAATGCACTGTTTGGTGTGATATTAAAACAAGATGGAGACTATGGGGCTGATTTATCAAGCTACGTATGGAGCTGTATGTAGCTGTTTCTGCACGAGCCTTCAGGCTCGCCGCAAACAGGAGTTAAGAAGCTGCTGTCTTAAGACCACTGCTCCTTAACTCGTCCGCCACCTCTGAGGCGGCAGACAGTAATCCGCCCGATCGCATATGATCGGGTTGATTGACACACCCTGCTAGCGGTTGATTGGCCGCAAATGTGCAGGGGGCGGCATTGCACAAGCATTTCTAGTGAAATGCTTGTGCAATGATAAATGCACTGTCTGCATTTATCAATGTGCGGCGGACATGATTGCTACAGCGGATCATATCCATTCGCGCTTTGATAAATCGGACCCTATGGGTTTTTAAAAGAAGCATTTATGATATCTTCTTATACTGGATTTCAACTAAAAATGAAAAGCGTGAACATGCTCCCTCGTAACATACTATCTTCATAGAAAATGTTCAAATGAGATCAAGCTGTGGTGAGAGGGTTTTTATAGGGTACGCACCTTCATGCATGCAAAGTCCAAACACGATCATTACAATGCGTTTTACATTGCTTGTGCTTACATTATTGAACTCACATTCACAAAGGTGCAATCCCGTTTAAGAATTCAATAATCTAGGCACATCCCCTTTACTGTCTGAGGCGGCAGACAGTAATCCGCCCGATCGCATATGATCGGGTTGATTGACACACCCTGCTAGCGGTTGATTGGCCGCAAATGTGCAGGGGGCGGCATTGCACAAGCATTTCTAGTGAAATGCTTGTGCAATGATAAATGCACTGTCTGCATTTATCAATGTGCGGCGGACATGATTGCTACAGCGGATCATATCCATTCGCGCTTTGATAAATCGGACCCTATGGGTTTTTAAAAGAAGCATTTATGATATCTTCTTATACTGGATTTCAACTAAAAATGAAAAGCGTGAACATGCTCCCTCGTAACATACTATCTTCATAGAAAATGTTCAAATGAGATCAAGCTGTGGTGAGAGGGTTTTTATAGGGTACGCACCTTCATGCATGCAAAGTCCAAACACGATCATTACAATGCGTTTTACATTGCTTGTGCTTACATTATTGAACTCACATTCACAAAGGTGCAATCCCGTTTAAGAATTCAATAATCTAGGCACATCCCCTTTAAAAAACGGTCCTGGAGGCGACATCTCCTTTGAACATCTTCTATGCAGATAGCATATTTTAGGAAGGGCTTCATGATTTAGAGTTCCATTACTGTTAAAATACCGTATAAAAAGATATTATAGAAACCCATATTCTCCATCTTGTTTTAATAGAGATCTCTGAGGAAGTGCATGTGATCAGTTGGAGTCCATTATTGAGCTGATGTACTGTTCATTCTACTATTAAACGAACTGTTGGTTTTTATTCAGGTGGGGGCCTCACTTTTTCTTCTATTTACTGAAATTAATATCACACAAAACCGGAAATGCTGCATTTACAAACAATAAATATAAATAATGTTATAAAAGATAATTGTCAAATTGACAAGATATCCGTTGAGCATTTGAGCACAGTATGCTCATCATGTCAATATACAAATGGTGAGGATAAAATCAGATGGCAATAGGTTAATCTCATAGATGTAAATTAATATTTCCCTTCAACAGTGAACAAATGAGTTCATTCAAAAGCCCTTTACCGTAATCTATTCTTGAGATGTGTGAAAGGTCTATTGTATCCATCAGTTTCAAATGACCTCACAGTTTCTGTCCTGAAAACAGGTACTTAGCAAACGAAAAGGCCTTTCCGTAAACTTTTCTGTTGAAAGGCATTCATGGCTGCAGGTTTTTAATGCACAGTTTCATTTTTCCTTGTTATCACTAAAACAACTTGATGACCAATTTGGGTAGAAGGCAAAAAAAAAACGTTTTGGGAGCAAATTGCAAAAAAATTGTGATGACCCCATAATTTTTAATTACTCATTATACCTAAAAATTATTGTTTTTATTATATCATGTGAGCATGTGCTAAAATGTTAACAGGGAAAAAAAAGATATGGCACTCAAAAGATTCCAACATTTAAAATTGAAGTGTTTTCTAATGGTTTATAATACTGCAAAGTTTTTTAATTTAAAGTAATGGAGCAGTTCACATTGGGGAACAAGATAGATGGGTTGGATAAATTGAATTTAAAAACTATGTAAATAGCCACAAGAGACACTTCACATGGTTTATTCAATGAACAGGAACACATCCCATAGTTAGAAAAAAAATCTGTAAATTGAAGCGTATGCAGAAACCTAATTGTCCTCCATATAAAAATATATACCTTGTTTGGTCAAGTAATATAAATTAAATACAAAGTTTGCACAGGCAACTGAAGAAAACAGAAAAAGAAGAGAACATGATTTGTCTGGACTCCCAATTAATACTAAGGGGTAAATGAATTAAATGGCGAGGATGTCCGCTCAACACCGCTAAATTTCATTTATCATTGCACAAGCATTTCTAGTGAATTGCTTGTGCAATCCTGCTCACTGGAGGCCAATCGGCCGCTAGCAGGGGCTGTCAATCATACCGATCGTATTGAATCAGGATGATTTCAATCCGCCACCTAAAAGGTGGCAGACAGGTTAAGGATCAGCTGTCTTATGACCGCTGCTTTTTCACTTCCGTTTCAGGTGATCCTAAACGATGGGCCTCTGAATCAGCATCCGCTGCTTAATAAATGTAGCCCTAAGACTAAGCTAAAATAACCCTAAAATGATGGGGATTTGAGCACATCAAATGTATTTTTTTTTCCACATGAACATTTCCAATACACATTTCAAGGGAGTAATAGAGCCAGAACTAATGGGACCAATCTCCAGCACATGGAATGCAGTTCATTTTTGCTTCCTCAAAAGGCAAAGACAATAGTTGTACAATGGAAATATCATAGAAGCGACCCCTAGAACCAGAATCAGTAAAATCAATAGGTTCAACCTGTTTTTCCATGTAAAAGAAAAACTATTAAGATAGATAAATAGGCCCCAATTTATCAAAGTCTGGTGGACCTGATCCGACAGTGCGGATCAGGTCCGTCAGACCTCGCTGAATACGGCGAGCAATACGCTCGCCGTATTCAGTATTGCACCAGCAGCTCACAAGAGCTGCTGGTGCAATGCCGCCCCCTGCAGACTCGCGGCCAATGGGCCGCCAGCAGGAGGGTGTCAATCAACCCGATCGTACTCGATCGGGTTGATTTCCGGCGATGTCTGTCCGCCTGCTCAGAGCAGGCGGACAGGTTATGGAGCAGCGGTCTTTGTGACCGCTGCTTCATAACTGCATAACACAGGGCATCAAGCTCCATTCGGAGCTTGATAGATAGGCACCATAGGCTGCAAATAAAAAAGAAGAGGTTCTAAAATACTATAACTTTTTTCTTTTGCTGGGATTTCTTTTTAGCATAAAAGGACTCTTCTTTACCACATGACTCCAGCATTACCATAATATAAATAAAGTTTAGACTGAGAGTGGTGCTTCTGTTCCTCTGGAATTAAGGATCCCTTTTATTTTCTATAGACTCAATAGGAGATTTAACCTCAGACTTAGGTTCAATGGAAACAGAAAAATCAAACAAGAGAAATGTTTCTTAAAGGGACAGTCAACACCAGAATTTTTTGTTTACAAAGGTAGATAATCCCTTTATTACCCATTCCCCGTTTTTGCATAACCAACACAGTTATAATAATATACTTTTTACCTCTGTGATTACCTTGTATCTAAGCCTCTGCAAACTACCCCCTTATTTCAGTTCTTTTGACAGACTTGCATTTTTAGCCAATCAGTGCTGACTAGGAGCTTCACGTGC
The DNA here is from genome assembly GCF_027579735.1 of Bombina bombina. Taxonomy (NCBI): domain Eukaryota; kingdom Metazoa; phylum Chordata; class Amphibia; order Anura; family Bombinatoridae; genus Bombina; species Bombina bombina. The sequence goes on from NC_069499.1 coordinate 1,498,293,103, forward strand.
CTGAACTCAATGTTATCTATGTGAAACACATGAACTAACGCCCTCTAACTCACCCTTTCCTCTTTCTGACCGCCATCTCCTTACTTGCAACATATCATCCCTCCCTACAACTTTCCCTCCTTCTGCTCCTCACACCAAACTTCACAGAAGCATTATGTCATTAGATCAACAACAGCTTTCTAATTCCCTCAAACCTCTCTTCTCATCCTTCTCCTCCTTTTCCTGCCCTGACCAATCTATCTGCCACTATAACTCCACCCTTACATCCGTCCTTGACAATTTCGCCCCTCTTACCATAGCTCGGAAATCAAACACTCATCCTCAGCCCTGGCATACTCCTCTGACACGATACCTACGCAGATGTTCCCGTACTGCTGAGCGGCACTGGAGAAAATCTAGGAATTCAGCTGATTTTCAACATTAAAAATTTATCTTGAACTCCTACTATTCTGCCCTTAATTTCCATAAGCAACACTACTTCTCTACTCTTATCTCTAATCTTTCTTCAAACCCAAAACGTTTGTTCTCCACTTTCAATACTCTTCTCTGCCCTCCCCCACCTCCTAATACAACTTCTCTGTCAGCTCAAGACTTTGCCAGCCACTTCAATAACAAAATCGACTCCATCAGAAATGAAATCAGCTCTCAACATAATTCCTTTCTCTCACTCCCTCAAATGCTCTCAATCAACCACAACCCACATAACCTTAAACTTAGCTCATTCTCCCCTCTCACTGAGGAAGAAGTTTCAGCACTTATACTGCGCTCTCACCTCACTACCTGTCCCCTTGACCCTATCCCCTCACAGCTACTCCCCTCCCTCTCTGCTACCCTCACCCCTATACTCACACACACTTTCAACCTCTCCCTCAGCACCGGTATATTTCCCTCATCGCTGAAACATGCACTGGTCACACCTATCCTCAAAAAACCTTCCCTTGATCCTACATCCCCATCCAACTACCGCCCTATTTCCCTCCTCCCTCTTGCATCAAAGCTTCTCGAAAAACTAGCTTATGCACGCCTATCCCATTTCCTTACAATAAACTCCCTCCTTGACCCACTGCAATCTGGATTTCGTCCCCATTACTCCACAGAGACAGTAATTGTTAAGGTTACCAACAACCTACTTACAGCAAAATCAAAAGGCCACTTCTCTCTGCTTATCCTCCTTGATCTGTCCGCAGCCTTTGACACTGTTGACCACCCTCTTTTGCTCCAAACCCTTCAGTCCTTCGGCATCTGTGACACAGCCCTCTCGTGGCTCTCTTCCTACCTGTCAAACCGTACCTTTAGTGTAGCCTTCTCTGGGGCCTCCTCTGCCCCGTCACCACTTTCTGTTGGAGTACCGCAAGGCTCTGTCCTCGGTCCCCTTCTCTTCTCAATCTACACGTCATCACTAGGTTCCCTAATAAAGTCCCTTTGTTTATAGTGCTGCGGTATCTGTTGGCGCTCTACAAATAACCGATAATAATAGTGGTGAAAAACTGTCGAAATGCTTTCAGATTAGAGGCGGCCTTCAAGGTCTAAGAAATTAGCATATGAACCTCCTAGGTTTAGCTTTCAACTAAGAATACCAAGAGAACAAAGCAAAATTGGTAATAAAAGTAAATTGGAAAGTTGTTTAAAATTGCATGCCCTATTTAAATCATGAAAGTTTTTTTTTTTCACTTGACTGTCCCTTTAAATAAAGTCTGTTTGAACTATTCTCTCTCATTATTTCACTAAATCTATGGTCTTTTTTTGTTTAAAAAGGTAGATAATCCCTTTATTACCCATTCCCCAGTTTTGCATAACCAACACAGTTAAAATAATACACGTTTTACCTCTGTAATTACCTTGTATCTATGTCTCTGCAAACTGCCCCCTTATTTCAGTTTTTTTTAAAGACTTGCAATTTAGCCAATCAGTGCTCACTCCTAGGAGCTTCACGTGCGTGAGCTCAATGTTATCTATATGAAACACATGAATTAACGCCCTCTAGTGGTGAAAAACGGTCAAAATGCTTTCAGATTAGAGGCGGTCTTCAAGGTCTAAGAAATTAGCAAATGAACCTCCAAGGTTTAGCTTTCAACTAAGAATACCAAGAGAACAAAGCAAAATTGGTGATAAAAGTAAATTGAAAAGTTGTTTAAAATGACATGCCCTATTTAAATCATGAAAGTTTTTTTTTACTTTACTGTCCCTTCAAGAACAGTGCTAACTTTCACAAATTCTGGAGAAAAAAAGTCTAAAAAGTTATGTTTTTTTAAAGAGAACATTATCTAACAGGCCAAAAGTTCTAAACTGCCACTGCTCCCTTTAAATGTATCTGGCATAGGCAAATTAGTTTCAGAAGGATTGAAATGCAGTAGTGCTAGGTAGAGCAGTAGGCATATACAAAGGTATATTATTTTTTAGGCTTGAGTATTATGTAACAAAAGCAAATCTCTTTACTCGCCAGGTGCAGGATACACCGGCATCAGGTGGTGAGGCTGATGTTCTAGATTAAACCTCCAAGCAGTAATTAACTGCTAAATAGTCCCCTTTACAAAAAAACAAAACAGCCTGTAATAAAAAATAACTAATCAATAACCAAAAAAAGGTAATCTAAGAGAAAGTGCTGTTTTTTTACTATATATACATAGTTGCCAATATTTGAAAAAAAATTCCAGGGACACTTTGCAGCAGAGACACGCCCACTTATGGTTTGCCTAGCTCCGACCAATCCTAATCAAGCACATCAAATTCTAGTAGTATAATGTAGCCATACTGTTTGCTAGGAGAGTCAGATTCAAATCTTTAATGATTCTACTAAAAAAATTAGTTTGTTCTCTTGGGTACCTTTGTTGAAAAGAATGCATATATATCCTCAGTGCAATGCACTACTGGTGTTTGGGGCCTTTGCACATTTGACTTTTGTCATTGGCTCACCAGATGTGTTCAGCTAGCTTCCAGCAGTGCATTGCTGCACTGTAGATGACTTTAACTATGTGTTTAATATATTTGCATGGTTTAAATATATAGTTATATGTAAGCAAAAGTGCAATAATAAATGTTCTAACATATTAAAGCATTTTCTTTTTGCACTGTTACAGTTCTTTATCACCTCTTTCAAGCACATAATTGGCAAAGGAAGAATAACTTTACAGCAAGTACCAAAGTAAGCAACAAGGGTTAAATTAATAAACCATCATCTGTATAGCAGGAGACCACAAAGAACCATAGTTTATATAGATGTTACACAGCCTGGAATTAGACAGATATTACCACAGTTTAACCTACTGCTGGAATAGAAAACACTATATGTAGATAATATACTGAGGATTTGTTTATTTTGTTGTACTTTTACTAAAACACTATTTCACAAGCAGGTGGCATTCTATGAGGTAGTCATTTTGATCTTTGCTGCGGCAATGATAGTGGGCAGTGGGGTAATAGACCTAGAAAAGCCCCAGTAAATCTGTATTGTTTTTGTACTGTAAATTCCAATCCCAGCACATGAACAGCCTGATGTCTTAAAAGGATATTAAACACTAAATTGTGTCCAATGCAAAGATTAGCCTGAGAATCATTTGTATATGTATTTGTAAAAATTATATTAGATGTTTAAATACTGAAAATAATAAGGGTAAAGATAATGTCCATAAAGCAGTGGGCACTGCCATATTGCAACTTAGGTTTCCTTTTCTGCTTAGGAATGGTTATGAATAGCTAGAGTGTGCAACCAATGACTGTGTGGAACATAGCTGTGTCTGTACTTCCATGTTTAACATGAATAGGAAAGCCCACAATATTTAGAATTACATTTCAGGAAAGGAGAACAAAATCAATAATAAATGTGTATTGCAAAGTTGTTTAGGCACACTACACTAAATTTTGGGGGCAATTGGGGGTCTGACTTGTAATGGCTGGTTATTTTTTATTTATTAAATTAATCGTAGCCGGACTGTTAGCCGACGGACATTTAGCCGACGGATAATAGTCCAACAGACAAGTGGCTGTCAGATAACAGTCCGGCCACAAGATAGATAGATAGATTCAATAGATTAGATAGATAAATAGATTTGATAGATAGATAAATTCAATAGCTAGATAGATAGATTCGATAGATAGATAAAAAGATAGATTTGATAGATAGATATAGATAGATAATTTCCCAGACAGAGAATTACAAGACGTGCAGGCTGGGACCCATGGTTAGGTTCCCAGAGGCAGTTGCGGTGCCCCAGGCTCTGATTAGAACAGAGCACTCTGGAGTGTATCTGCCCTCGGCTGAACTCGGAACATGATTCAGGAATTCTGTCCGTCGGCCAAATGTCCGTCGGCATTTTGTCAGAGCACCAAATTAATACTCCACTTGTAATCTAGCCCTATATGTCTGTGTATATATGTCTGTGTATATATATATATTGTGAAGTAATCTGGAAGAAATACAAAGGCACAGGTAGCTAAAATGGCAAAATACCTTAATAATTGGATGAAAGGCTTCCAAATGAAGTGGTGCAAAAAAGTAATTTTTCAAATGCCTGATTTGTAGCTCTCATAGAAAAGGAGACATCTGTAGAAGTTAAAGCTGAGGAATTCTGGAACTCAGATACAGCACAATGACAGTGTGAGGATACAAGAAACAGTGATGGCAGGGAAACCACAAATATCACAGTAGGAAAAAAGGGGGTACATAGATAGTCCAGGTCAAACCAAAACAGACAAATACAGTATAAACAGTTGTGGTTCTAGAACTTAATATTTGGGGGGCTAATAAAGGTGGTGAAGACACAGCACTCATAATATATGGAGCCCTTTCATTGGGTGTGCTACACATACGTTTGGAGGTGCATAGTACCCCTCAGCACCCCTATAGAACCAAGTACAAATCAAATATCAGATGTGTAGTAACGAAGAAGCCAAGGTCAAACCATTTAAGCAGATTTTTAAAAACTCAGAACCATGAACGTAGACACATATACAAGCCAAGGTTAGTTACAGAAATTAGGGATATAACATAAATCACAATCAGGGAAGTAAAGTACTGGGAGATAAATATCAACCCAAAACAACAGAAAAGGACTGTAAATCAACACACAAGCAACAAACACTACAAACAGAGAGTGTATAAAGGTTACTACAATTAAGGCTTTATTAGATCCTCGTTCACCTTCTTAAATGCACATCACATCTAAATACATCAGATATAGCATGCACCTTTCTCGCAAAACCTCTGTTATACCAACACATTTTGGCCCCACCCATAGGTCTCCCCCACAGTCCAAGAAAGTTAGGTGGTTATTCTTCCCTTTGATTCACCACTTCATGTCCATTTAAATGGTGGTTTATCTAAGCCAGAAACGTAGAAACCTGCATCTTCTCATTTCAACTTGTTGCTGACATCATCGCTTCTTCAGTTTTCAGTTTTCAACTTTAAGAAGTAGGCCATATATCATTATGAAAATGTATTTGCTTGTTAAAAAGTGTTAAAGATCTGAAGAATACAGCATTACATCGGCTGCTTTTATCAGCAGTTACAGCACTTTATCATATTAGTTTTATGTCTAAAAGTATAATGGAATACATTACGTTTGGCTCGAAGGAGAAATCTCATTTGAATCTGTTTTACAATTTAAAATACAAGGGAACCTAATAAGTAGATACAATTCCTTCTGCGTTCCCCATTCCCTGCAAAGCCTTGATCTTTAAGGCAGAATTATTATAGATACAGTGACTGTTGCATCTACAGGGGACTGTGAAAGCAGCATATATTTGTCTGTCTTGAGTCTCGGAAAATCTGAATATTACAGACATTAAAGTACTATCAGAAACAAAAAAGGTTTAACGCCAAAATTGTTTCAGAAAAAAAAAAAAATCTTATGAAGGATTGAAAACCAAACACCTTGGTGGCCTCTTGACCAGTGGACAGGTGAGTACATAACATTATGCTACTGTTTAAGAGAGATTATTTATTTTTTGGGTTAGAGCATTGCCAGATTAAAAGTGGAGAGCAAACATTTGCGTGTGAGCGATATCAGGTTTTCACGTTTGTTTGCGCAGAAGTTAAATTGCGCTCACATTACAAGTTGAAAGTAAACGCGATCGTTTGAGCAGAATTAAAGTTAACGATCATCGGGTTAGTCCTCAGAGCATAACTGTTTCGTGAAACCAAGAGGTGTCATAAAACACGTCAAAAAGTTATAAGGGCTCAAATATATAAGATTTCAGGTGTTAGAAAAAAAAGGCAAACATATATATATATATATATATATATATATATGGAAATCAGGAGACAGCACTCACTGGTCTTGACAATACTGGATTTATTCAGTGACGTTTCGGGGAATACACCCCTTCATCAGACCAGAGTACATAGAATGAAGCAAACATTTATACTGTTCCATAAGACCCTCCCCCAGTGTGAAATTGCGCCAAAATTGTTGCCATGGCAACCACCAAGTGTCAACAAACCCCATACAAGTGAAAAACAAATGAATTAAAAAAACAAAATATACCACAATATACCAAATAAGTGAACATTGCAACCATGTACATATACAGAGCAAGTGGGAATCATAATGCAAACGGTAGATACAATTAAAGATCAAACAGAATATCAATAGAAAAAAGTATTCAGCATAGATAGATGTTATGGATGGGCAGCAGTTAACAGGACCAATGAGCAATGCTTAGATTAAACATTTCATTACAGGCTTATACTGAGGAAGCAATATATACATATACAGGGCATACTATCCCCATCATACAGGCAGGTAGACAAGATAGCGGAACGACTATAAGTAGAAATCACACTGCAGGCATACATTAGCATACATTAGCAGGGGGTGTCCAAGGTATATGTATGGGGCTTATCTCATTAGTATCAATGTAGCGCTGGCAGGAAGAGGGGCTATCAAGGCACATGAACATGGAGTAACCAGTAAAACACTCTATGCATACAGATAAGGAGAAGATAAATACCTGATGGGTTTAGAGGGATATAGCTCCGTGGAGAGTTGTGTGTGTTACCGGAGATACAATAAGCTTGGAGTACTGCACATGCGTATCGCAATTAAGCAACGCCCCTAAGGCTATCGCTATGTGAAAGTTAATTGGTTAGAGGAGACAAGCCCCTATGTTGTCAACAGGCAACAAACAGCTAAAGACAGCAGCAAGAGCAGCTGGAAAAAGAGATCACTGGATACGCATAGCCAGAGATTGTAAGGAACACCCTTACACGGTGTAAAAATTCATATGGGGAAAGTAAAAATTCATATGGGGAAAGTAAAAATAACTCATATGGGGAAAGTAAAAATAACTGATCTGCTATATATAGCACAGACACAGTCCCTAACACGGTCAAATGCAGGAATATTGAGCTAATCAATAGTTGGTAGATCCATTAGCACTGGATGGTAAACGGAAGAATTAATCAAGGGGGCATATTGTACAGAAGAGTACATGCACAGTGGATAAAAAAGTACATGTATAGTATATCAAAAAAGCAAATTTTGAGTTTACAAAAAGCCAAATTTGATTAAAAAATAAACAATTAACCTATTGTATTAAAACAAGGGTGGAAAAAGGCACACACAACACAACTCAAGGGATCGCTATGTATACTCCAAATGCATAAAAAATACACAAAAGATATATATAAGATATAGTATGCGGTCATATCCAAATGTCCAATGGCTAAATACACAATGTAAGGCAACCTCCGTTATATGACACACCAAAAAAATTTTTAAACAGGTATTCATATAAACAAACCCAATATATAGCAGGTATACACATAGACATAGAATTCAATGTCAAATGCCCACTTTTGGGTCTTAAGGATGAAACCAGGTAATCAATGTCCACAATATCCAAAAGCAATGGAGAACATCAGAAAGTCAAAAAATAAGTCAAATGATAAGTAAATCACAATTGTTTCTGTGAACCACAGAGAGTAAACACAGTGTTTACAGGGAACAAAAAGGTGGTACCTGTGTCTTCTGATGTCACAAGAAGCAATGCCAGTCGATACTCATGTTAAGGCCGTGTGGGTGGACTGTGTTCAATTTATAAATCCATTCAACCTCTCTACGGAGTAGTAGCTTGTCACGGTCCCCCCCGCGGTTTAGCGGTGGGATGTGGTCAATCAGCTTGAACCTAAGATCAGATACCGTGTGGCCCATCTCCAAAAAGTGCCTGGCAACGGGTTGGTCACTCTTCCCCTTATCGATGGCTGCTCGTATGGCACTTCTGTGATTCGCCATCCTCTTTTTTATGTCATCAGAAGTTTTTCCAATGTAGAATAAACCACAATTGCAGTTTAGCATGTATATCACATATTGTGTGGTACACGTAAGGTAATGTTTAATTTTAAACAACTCATTCGTGTGAGGATGTCGGAATTGACTGCCTTGGAGCATTGAATTGCACGTCACACAACTGGGGCACTTGAGTGATCCTTTTTTAGTGGGTCGTTTTTTTTACTGTAACTGTTAATGGGGTCAGTTTTCATCAGTATGTCTTTTAAATTCCTCCCTCTCTTGTAACCAATTCTTGGAGGACCATACCCATGGTATGGTAATGATGCATCTGATTCAATTATGTCCCATTTCTCTTTCAATGTCATACCCAGTGTCCTTGTGTCTGGGGAGTAAGTAGTGATGAAATTCATTCTGGTCTTGGGGTCCACACTCATCCTGTTCTCTGTGATATCCTTTCTAGCTTTCTTAATCAGTTCATTATTATAGCCCCTGTTCTGGAACCTTTCCTCCATTTCATTCAGCTGGGTGTTCCTTCTGATGTCAGAAGAGTTATTTCTTGTAACCCGTAGTAGCTGCGCTTTTGGAATAGCTCGTATAAGAGATCTAGGGTGGAAGCTGGAGGCATGCAGCAGTGTATTACGGTCAGTTTGTTTCTTAAACAGGGTTGTACCCAGGCCAGAGTCTTCTTTATAGATTCTTAGATCTAAAAAATCTACTTCGTTGTAGCTTGACACCTCTTTCAGTTTCACCTGGTCACCCATTGTATTCAGGTTTCTCACCCATTCCTGGAATGATTCTGTAGTACCTCTCCACACCACGATGATGTCATCAATGTACCTTTTATAAAAAAGTACCTGTTCATGTTCATATACCTTGAAGACATTCTCCTCCATGTGTTCCATAAAGAGATTTGCGAAGGCCGGGGCCATATTGAAGCCCATCGCCGTTCCCATCAACTGGAAGTAAAATCTCTTCTCAAATTTGAAATAGTTCATCTTCAGGCATAGAGCTAGTAAATCAATGATGAACCCAACCGGGGGTCCAATGTAGGGATGTTTTTCCAGACTACGTCTTACGATATCCATACCCATTTCATGAGGTATAATAGTGTAAAGACTTGCTACATCCAAACTAGCCAGAATATCACCTGGTAGTATTTCGGTTAGTGCAGCTAGGTCTTTAATTAATGCAGTGGAGTCTCTCAGGTATGACCTCATATTAGTCACCATAGGTTGTAGAATGGAGTCTATATACGTGGCCAGAGGTTGAAGGAGTGAACCCCTGGCAGAGACAATCGGTCTCCCAGGTGGATGGTCCAGTTGCTTATGAATTTTAGGCAGTGTATACAGGATTGGTCTGATTGGGTAGTCAGTAATCATCCAGTCCCGTAATCTTGAGTCAATCCAATTCATCTCTGCCCCATGTTCAATAAGGGCATCAATCTGTGCTTTGTAGGTAATGGTCGGGTCGCAGGGCAGTGCCATATAAGTCGCAGTATCTGCCAGTTGTTTATCAATCTCCATTTTGTAGTCTTTGTAGTCTTGTAGGACTATCGCACCCCCTTTGTCCGCCAGGCGTATGACAATTGAATCATCAGCTGTAAGCAATCTTATGGCCTCCCAGTCAGAGGTAGTCATGTTGTTTCTATACTTCATCTGGCAGCTAGCATTCAGTTTTTGTTGTATAATCCTCGTGTATGTCCTTATACTAGGATTAGTAGTGGGAGGATCAAATGAACTTGGTTTCTTAAATGAGTGGGGCTGGTCCTCAAATGTTTTCCCTTGGAAGTAATCCCCCAATTTCAATTGTCTTTGGAATTTCATTGTATCAATGTATGTGGAGAATTTATTCGTAGCTGTAGTAGGTACAAATGATAGTCCCTTCTTTAGAACCTTTATTTCTTGTTCACTGTGACAGTGAACCTGAGCCAACATACCCTGAGTGAACAAGAAATAAAGGTTCTAAAGAAGGGACTATCATTTGTACCTACTACAGCTACGAATACATTCTCCACATACATTGATACAATGAAATTCCAAAGACAATTGAAATTGGGGGATTACTTCCAAGGGAAAACATTTGAGGACCAGCCCCACTCATTTAAGAAACCAAGTTCATTTGATCCTCCCACTACTAATCCTAGTATAAGGACATACACGAGGATTATACAACAAAAACTGAATGCTGGCTGCCAGATGAAGTATAGAAACAACATGACTACCTCTGACTGGGAGGCCATAAGATCGCTTACAGCTGATGATTCAATTGTCATATGCCCGGCGGACAAAGGGGGTGCGATAGTCCTACAAGACTACAAAGACTACAAAATGGAGATTGATAAACAACTGGCAGATACTGCGACTTATATGGCACTGCCCTGCGACCCGACCATTACCTACAAAGCACAGATTGATGCCCTTATTGAACATGGGGCAGAGATGAATTGGATTGACTCAAGATTACGGGACTGGATGATTACTGACTACCCAATCAGACCAATCCTGTATACACTGCCTAAAATTCATAAACAACTGGACCATCCACCTGGGAGACCGATTGTCTCTGCCAGGGGTTCACTCCTTCAACCTCTGGCCACGTATATAGACTCCATTCTACAACCTATGGTGACTAATATGAGGTCATACCTGAGAGTATCCACTGCATTAATTAAAGACCTAGCTGCACTAACCGAAATACTACCAGGTGATGTTCTGGCTAGTTTGGATGTAGCAAGTCTTTACACTATTATACCTCATGAAATGGGTATGGATATCGTAAGATGTAGTCTGGAAAAACATCCCTACATTGGACCCCCGGTTGGGTTCATCATTGATTTACTAGCTCTATGCCTGAAGATGAACTATTTCAAATTTGAGAAGAGATTTTACCTCCAGTTGATGGGAACGGCGATGGGCTCCAATATGGCCCCGGCCTTCGCAAATCTCTTTATGGAACACATGGAGGAAAATGTCTTCAAGGTATATGAACATGAACAGGTACTTTTTTATAAAAGGTACATTGATGACATCATCGTGGTGTGGAGAGGTACTACAGAATCATTCCAGGAATGGGTGAGAAACCTGAATACAATGGGTGACCAGGTGAAACTGAAAGAGGTGTCAAGCTACAACGAAGTAGATTTTTTAGATCTAAGAATCTATAAAGAAGACTCTGGCCTGGGTACAACCCTGTTTAAGAAACAAACTGACCGTAATACACTGCTGCATGCCTCCAGCTTCCACCCTAGATCTCTTATACAAGCTATTCCAAAAGCGCAGCTACTACGGGTTACAAGAAATAACTCTTCTGACATCAGAAGGAACACCCAGCTGAATGAAATGGAGGAAAGGTTCCGGAACAGGGGCTATAATAATGAACTGATTAAGAAAGCTAGAAAGGATATCACAGAGAACAGGATGAGTGTGGACCCCAAGACCAGAATGAATTTCATCACTACTTACTCCCCAGACACAAGGACACTGGGTATGACATTGAAAGAGAAATGGGACATAATTGAATCAGATGCATCATTACCATACCATGGGTATGGCCCTCCAATAATTGGTTACAAGAGAGGGAGGAATTTAAAAGACATACTGATGAAAACTGACCCCATTAACAGTTACAGTAAAAAAAAACGACCCACTAAAAAAGTATCATTCAAGTGCCCCAGTTGTGTGACGTGCAATTCAATGCTCCAAGGCAGTCAATTCCGACATCCTCACACGAATGAGTTGTTTAAAATTAAACATTACCTTACGTGTACCACACAATATGTGATATACATGCTAAACTGCAATTGTGGTTTATTCTACATTGGAAAAACTTCTGATGACATAAAAAAGAGGATGGCGAATCACAGAAGTGCCATACGAGCAGCCATCGATAAGGGGAAGAGTGACCAACCCGTTGCCAGGCACTTTTTGGAGATGGGCCACACGGTATCTGATCTTAGGTTCAAGCTGATTGACCACATCCCACCGCTAAACCGCGGGGGGGACCGTGACAAGCTACTACTCCGTAGAGAGGCTGAATGGATTTATAAATTGAACACAGTCCACCCACACGGCCTTAACATGAGTATCGACTGGCATTGCTTCTTGTGACATCAGAAGACACAGGTACCACCTTTTTGTTCCCTGTAAACACTGTGTTTACTCTCTGTGGTTAGTTCACAGAAACAATTGTGGTTTACTTATCATTTGACTTATTTTTTGACTTTCTGATGTTCTCCATTGCTTTTGGATATTGTGGACATTGATTACCTGGTTTCATCCTTAAGACCCAAACGTGGGCATTTGACATTGAATTCTATGTCTATGTATATACCTGCTATCTATTGGGTTTGTTTATATGAATACCTGTTTAAAAATTTTTTTGGTGTGTCATATAACGGAGGTTGCCTTACATTGTGTATTTAGCCATTGGACATTTGGATATGACCGCATACTATATCTTATATATATCTTTTGTGTATTTTTTATGCATTTGGAGTATACATAGCGATCCCTTGAGTTGTGTTGTGTGTGCCTTTTTCCACCCTTGTTTTAATACAATAGGTTAATTGTTTATTTTTTAATCAAATTTGGCTTTTTGTAAACTCAAAATTTGCTTTTTTGATATACTATACATGTACTTTTTTATCCACTGTGCATGTACTCTTCTGTACAATATGCCCCCTTGATTAATTCTTCCATTTACCATCCAGTGCTAATGGATCTACCAACTATTGATTAGCTCAATATTCCTGCATTTGACCGTGTTAGGGACTGTGTCTGTGCTATATATAGCAGATCAGTTATTTTTACTTTCCCCACATGAGTTATTTTTACTTTCCCCATATGAATTTTTACACCGTGTAAGGGTGTTCCTTACAATCTCTGGCTATGCGTATCCAGTGATCTCTTTTTCCAGCTGCTCTTGCTGCTGTCTTTAGCTGTTTGTTGCCTGTTGACAACATAGGGGCTTGTCTCCTCTAACCAATTAACTTTCACATAGCGATAGCCTTAGGGGCGTTGCTTAATTGCGATACGCATGTGCAGTACTCCAAGCTTATTGTATCTCCGGTAACACACACAACTCTCCGCGGAGCTATATCCCTCTAAACCCATCAGGTATTTATCTTCTCCTTATCTGTATGCATAGAGTGTTTTACTGGTTACTCCATGTTCATGTGCCTTGATAGCCCCTCTTCCTGCCAGCGCTACATTGATACTAATGAGATAAGCCCCATACATATACCTTGGACACCCCCTGCTAATGTATGCTAATGTATGCCTGCAGTGTGATTTCTACTTATAGTCGTTCCGCTATCTTGTTTACCTGCCTGTATGATGGGGATAGTATGCCCTGTATATGTATATATTGCTTGCTCAGTATAAGCCTGTAATGAAATGTTTAATCTAAGCATTGCTCATTGGTCCTGTTTACTGCTGCCCATCCATAACATCTATCTATGCTGAATACTTTTTTCTATTGATATTCTGTTTGATCTTTAATTGTATCTACCGTTTGCATTATGATTCCCACTTGCTCTGTATATGTACATGGTTGCAATGTTCACTTATTTGGTATATTGTGGTATATTTTGTTTTTTTTAATTCATTTGTTTTTCATTTGTATGGGGTTTGTTGACACTTGGTGGTTGCCATGGCAACAATTTTGGCGCAATTTCACACTGGGGGAGGGTCTTATGGAACAGTATAAATGTTTGCTTCATTCTATGTACTCTGGTCTGATGAAGGGGTGTATTCCCCGAAACGTCACTGAATAAATCCAGTATTGTCAAGACCAGTGAGTGCTGTCTCCTGATTTCCATATTCTACACCATATTCTAGCACCCTGGCATTTGGAACTAAAGTGTTAGTGAGAGTGCACCTGCCAATACCTGCTGTATATATATATATATATATATATATAGTATGAAGCAATGTTAGCACTTCCCTTCAGCTGCTCTCTGCCAGCCCCGGTTCTCCAAGACCGTGTATAGAAGCAAGAAATATTGAATATGGCGGTGCTGTGTCACCCCCAGGGGATCCAAGCTGCTCACGTCCTCTAAGTTAACCTGACTTCTTTCACCTCCAAGATAAAAGGCTCACAATAGTGTAGCAAGTTTCAAACCGTGTGGTAGGCACACAAACAGGTTATACTCATAAGATTGCAATTAAAATTAGCCTTTTATTAAACACATCACAATGGTGTCTTCAGATGCAGCTTCAGGTTTATTTAAAATACAGCTCAACACGTTTCGGATAAAAAAGCCTTTATCAAGAGCATAAAAGAAAAACAATTTCTGGATTAATACACCATTGTGATGTTTTTAATAAAAGGCTGATTTTAACTGAAATCTTGTGAGTATAACCTGTTTGTGCGCATAACACACTGTTTGAAACTTGCTACACTATTGTGAGCCTTTTATCGTGGAGGTGAAGGAAGTCAGGTTAACTCAGAGGACATGAGTAGCTTGTATCCCCTGGGGGTGACACAGCGCCGCCATATTCAATATTTCATATATACATATATATATGTCTAAAGATTAGAGTGACCATATTGCTGCTTTAAAAAGGGATACATATGAAAAATACATATGTCAGGGCTGTTTTCAGAGCTGTTTAAAGAAATGTTTTGTATAAGAACCCTGACATATGTATTTTTCATATGTGTCCCTTTTTAAAGCAGCAATATCGTCAGCCTACTAAAGATGTATATGTGTATATATATATATATATATATATATATATACAGTATATATTTATGTATATATATATATATATATATATATATATATATACAGTATATATATATATATATATATATATATATATATATATATATATATATATATATATATATATATATATATATAGGAGAAAACAGCACTCACTGGACTTGACTTCAAGTGACATTTCGGGGCATGCACCCCTTCATCAGACCCCGGTCTGACAAAGGGATGCATGCCCCGAAACTTTACTTGAAAAAAGGACACCTTTTGAAGTCAAGCCCAGTGAGTGCTGTTTGCTCCTACATGTATTTGAAATTGTACTCTAAACGTAGTGATCGTCGATTGCATGACAGTTCCAACCATCACCCACATTGACAGCTACTAGTGTTTATAAACACACACAATGTGCATCGCAGCCGCTCAGCTATTGGCTACCCTGCTGAGCATCACTGCCTGGATACGTATGATCACGCCAGCTAAGCCCCCCCCGCGAAAACAGCTGATGAGGAATGCCTGTGTAACGATATGGATGGCGTCTAGGGCTATTTACACTATGAATACATGGTGAGTACAGGTTTCCTATATGTGATCGAATACAGATAGACACATTATGTTACGCACTTTTACACACTGAGTCTTGCCTGATTAGATCCAAGTACAATGGTATTGGTATAAGTTCTTTATTCTGCCTTATCCTAGATTATTTCCACTTATTCCCTGCTTTGCAATTAGCATTACATGATCTATAGCCAGGGCCTACACATGTATATAAGTAGTCACATGCACGCATACACATTACTATCACAATTTTTGTACATAGATGTGTATATATCTGAATGTCACTTGTGTTTTATTGGGATATTTTGGTGTTTTATTACTGGGCCAGCATACGGCTAATGGCAATTAGCAAATTTATTGAAATGCTATTAGGCTCAGATGTTATTGGTGGAGCACTGTGGGGAGGGTCTTATGTATGTGAACATAATTTCCCCATAACCCCTAGGGAAAGAGGGGGGGGTTGTGGTTTATCTCTTATGACCTGCCCAATATAGACCTGAGTAAATGAGTAGGTAGTGCCTTATGCTCGTGTGTATCACGTTTATAAAAAAAAGAAGGACAGATAAAAGAGGGGCATAATATGGCACACTTATGGGGAGATAAACATGACAATGTGTATGTGTGTGGTGTGTAATGATTTAAAACTTAACTTTTATATAACTCAATTATAAAAGGAAGTGGAAAAAATCCACATATATATATATATATATATATATATATATATATATATATATATATATACATAAACATATAAATACATATGTACACATATAGACATATATATAAGTGCATTGGAGCTATTTGCAGTCAAGTAAATGAAAAAATAAAAAGCATATTTATGCAATAGTCATATTTAATAAAGTGTTATACTGTGTATTTACTGTAAACATTTTACATTCCAATGTTCTGCACATAGGGAAATATGTTCTACTAGTGTTAAAGCCTATCTGTGTACACTGGCCAAAATGTTTAATAAAATAACAATACCTATCCTTCTATCCCTATCCCTCTATCTCTATCCCTCTATTCATCTATCCCTCTATCCCTATCCATATCCCTCTGTCCCTATATCCCTTTCCATATCCCTCAATCCCTATCCCTCTACCGCTATCCCTCTATTCATCTATCCCTCTGTCCCTATATCCCTTTCCCTATCCCTCTATCCATATCCATATATCCCTATCCCTATTCTTCTGTCCCTATCCCTCTATCCCTATCCCTCTGTCACTATTCCTATGTCCGTATCCCTCTATCCCTATCCCTCTTTCCCTATCCCTCTATCCCTGTCCCTCTATCCCTGTCCCTATACCTCTATCCCTATCCCTCTGTCCCTGTCCCTCTGTCCCTATCCCTCTGTCCCTATCCCCCTGTCCCTATCCCCCTGTCCCTATCCCTCTGACCCTATCCCTATGTCCCTTCCCTATCCCTATTCCTCTGTCCCTATTCCTCTGTCCCTATCCCTCTGTCCCTATCCCTATGTCCCTCTCCCTCTGTCCCTCGCCCTATCCTTCTCTCCCTGTCCCTCTGTCCCTATCCCTTTGTCCCTCGCCCTATCCTTATCTCTCTATCCCTCTGTCCCTATCCCTCTGTCCCTGTCCTTCTGTCCCTATGCCTGTGTCCCTATCCCTCGCCTTATCCTTCTCTTCCTGTCCCTCTTTCCCTATCCCTCTATCCCTATCCCTCTATCCCTGTCACTATCCCTCTTCCCTATTCATCTGTCCCTCTATCCCTATCCCTCTGTCCATGTCCATATCCCTTTATCTCTGTCTCTATCCCTCTGTCCCTATCCTTCTGTCCCTATCCCTCTGTCCCTTTCCCTCTGTCCTTATCTCTCTGTCCCTATCCCTCTGTCTCTATCACTCTGTCCGTATCTCTCTGTCCCTGTCCCTCTGTCCCTATCCCTCTCTCCCTACCCCTCTGTCCCTATGCCTCTGTCCCTCTGTCTCTATCCCTATCCTTCTGTCTCTGCCCCTCTGTCCCTATCCCTCTATCCATATTCCTCTGTCCCTATCCCTCTATCCCTATTCCTCTGTCCCTATCCCTCTGTCCCTATTCCTATGTCTGTATCCCTCTATCCCTATCCCTCTGTCCCTATTCCTATGTCCGTATCCCTCTATCCCTATCCCTCTGTCCCTATTCCTATGTCCGTATCTCTCTATCCCTATCCCTCTATCCCTGTCCCTATCCCTCTATCCCTATCCCTCTTTCCCTATCCCTCTGTCCCTGTCCCTCTGTCCCTATCCCTCTGTCCCTATCCCTCTGACCCTATACCTATGTCCCTGTCCCTTCCCTATCCCTCTATCCCTATTCCTCTGTCCCTATCCCTCTGTCCCTCTCCCTCTGTCCCTCTCCTTCTGTCCCTCTCCCTGTCCCTCTGTCCCTATCCCTCTGTCCCTATCCCTCTGTCCCTCGCCCTATCCTTATCTCCCTATCCCTCTGTCCCTGCCCTTCTGTCCCTATGCCTCTGTCCCTCTCCCTCTGTCCCTATCCCTCTGTCCCTCGCCCTATCCTTCTCTTGCTGTCCCTCTTTCCCTATCCCTCTGTCTCTATCCCTATCCTTCTGTCCCTGCCCCTCTGTCCCTATCCCTCTATCCCTATTCCTCTGTCCCTATCCCTCTATCCCTGTCCCTATTCATATGTCTGTATCCCTCTGTCCCTATTCCTATGTCTGTATCCCTCTGTCCCTATTCCTATGTCCGTATCCCTCTATCCCTATCCCTCTGTCCCTATTCCTATGTCCGTATCCCTCTATCCCTATCCCTCTTTCCCTATCCCTCTGTCCCTATCCCTCTGTCCCTATCCCCCTGTCCCTATCCCTCTGACCCTATACCTATGTCACTGTCCCTTCCCTATCCCTCTGTCCCTATTCCTCTGTCCCTATCCCTCTGTCCCTCACCCTCTGTCCCTCACCCTATCCTTCTCTCCCTGTCCCTCTGTCCCTATCCCTCTGTCCCTATCCTTCTATCCCTCGCCCTATCCTTATCTCCGTATCCCTCTGTCCCTGTCCTTCTGTCCCTATGCCTCTGTCCCTCTCCCTCTGTCCCTATACCTTTGTCCCTCGCCCTATCCTTCTCTTGCTGTCCCTCTTTCCCTATCCCTCTATCCCTGTCACTATCCCTCTCTCCCTATTCCCCTGTCCCTCTATCCCTATCCCTCTGACCCTGTCCATATCCCTATCCCCCTGTCCCTATCCCTCTGTCCCTATCCCTCTGTCCCTTTCCCTCTGTCCTTATCTCTCTGTCCCTATCTCTCTGTCCCTATCTCTCTGTCCCTCTCCCTATGTCCCTGTCCCTCTGTCCCTATCCCTCTGTCCCTGTCCCTATATCCCTGTCCCTATGCCTCTGTCCCTATCCCTATCCTTCTGTCCCTGCCCCTCTGTCCCTGTCCCTCTGTCCCTATCCCTCTGTCCCTATGTCCTTATACCTCTGTCTCTATCCCTCTGTCCCTGTCCCTATCCCTCTGTCCGTATACCTCTGTCCCTATCCCTCTGTCAATATCCCTCTGTTCCTGCCCCTATCCCTCTGACCCTATCCCTCTGTCCCTATCCCTCTGTCCCTATCCCTCTTTCCCTATCCATCTATCCCTGTCACTATCCCTCTGTCCCTGATTCCCCCTTAAACAGCTCTCTAACCATCCCCCCTCTAACTATTGCAGCCATCTTAAGTACTGGCAGCTATCTACTAGTACCTATAAACCCCCTTTTTTATTTATTTTTATTTTTATGTAGTGTAGTGGTCCCACCACCTCCACCCTCTCGCCATTTAGTCCACCACCCCAAACCCCTTTTATGTAGTGTATCTGCCCTATCCCTCCCTCCTTTAATTTATGTAGCGTAGGGCCCTCCCACTCCCTCCTCTTCCCTCCCCCCTCCACTGCTGAGCCCCCCACCCGCCTCCCGCCCACACCTCTCACCGGCACCAGCAGAAGATCGTTACAGACGGTGACACACACAGTGTCACCATCTGTAACGATCAGGCATCTGCCCTCATATGGAGGCGGAGCACCGATTGTGCTCCGGCTCCATATGCGGCAGATGCCTGAAGCTTCAAGAGCTCCAGCTCTCGGTGTAACATAAAAGCTGAGAGTGCTGGAGCTTCCAGAAGCTGCCTCACGCTGCGAGTAAAGGCCAGGTGTGTTTTTCCTTGCGCTGTCTCTACTGCGCATGACAGCTTCGGACAAACACACTTGGCCTTTTATATTATAGGATGTATTTATGAATAGCTATTCCTATATATCTGTATATATATAGACCTAGATATAATGTTGGGTTAGCGCACATGAGAATATGCGATCTTGTTTGGGGTATTTTTTCCACTTTTTTCCCCATTGACTTCTATGTGCATGATGTAATAGGGAAAAAGAAACTATCCTGCAGCACAGGAACTTCTTTATTACTGAAGTTGCAGGTTGGGGGATTTAAAGTCCACGGGTATATTTATCAAACAGAAGTTATGAAGCAGCAGTCTAAAGACCACTGCTCCATAACTTGTCCGCCTGCTCCGAGGCGACGGACAGAAATCAACCTGATCGAATACGATCGGGTTGATTGACAGCCCCTGCTAGCGGCCGATTGGCCGCGAATCTGCAGAGGGTGGCATTGCACTAGCAGTTCACAAGAACTACTGGTGCAATGATAAATGCCGACAGCGTATGCTGTCGGGATTTATCAATGTTTATCGATGTGTGGCGGACATAATACATGTCCGCTCGCACATTGATAAATATGCCCTCTAATCTCATCCAAGCCACTTATAGGGACATGAAACTCTAATTTGACAGAAGGTAGCCTTGTCCCTGTAAGAGACAGGAGATTGTCAGAAAAAATGTTGTTAACCGGAAGCAGCAGTTAAAGTGCAGTTTCCATGAGGGGAAGGGTGCTTTACCCAGCATTTAAAAGGGGACAACAGTGCGTCACTTATTCTCTAGGAGGCACCAATAGAAACCATGTAAAATCTAACTGTGGAGAAGGGGATATGATCTCCACTTATGATTTAAAAGGACAGTAAATTCAAAAATGAAACATTCATGATTCTGATAGAGACTGCAATTTAAAACAATTTTCCATTTTACGTTTATTATGAAATTTGCTTTAGCTTTATTCCATTAGTATCCTTTGTTGAAGAGTAAACATTGGTAGGCTGATAGGAGCTTAGGAGCATGCACTTCACGAGTCTTTAGTTATCTTTGTTGTTGATCTTGATTCTAGACCTAACCTCAAAAATTAAAAACATATTTTTAACAATAAATGAAGTTTGAAACAATGTGGCCGAATTATCAAGCTCTGAATGGAGCTTGGTGCCCCTGTTTCCGTGCGAGCCTTCAGGCTGGTCGGAAACAGCAGTTATGAAGCAGCGATTTAAAGACATTAGCATATGAACCTACCTAGGTATAGCTTTCAACAAAGAATACAGAGAGAACAAAGCAAATATGATAATGAAAGAAAATTGGAAAGTTGTTTAAAATTGCGTTCCCTATCTGAATCATGAAAGTTTAATTTTCACTTGACTGTCCCTTTAATGAATGTTTGTAAATGATCAAAAATGTTGCCAAAGTTGATGACACCAGGAACTAATCTTAGACAAAACAAAAGAAATGAGTTTTCATGACGAATAATTGATCCAAAAATTTTTTTTTGACTAATGAAAATATTTTAAAAACCCCCATTAATTCAAGATCATTCGGCCACTATTGTTTTATAGATTGTTTTGCAGAAACAAACATTAAGAATACTGTAATCAATTTGGTGTCAATAAACCCTTTTGTACAAAGAATGTCTCACATGTCACAAGGTCTGAGATCTAGTTTATCCTTCTCACTGACACATATAAAGAGCACGAGCCCCTTCTTATTGCACAAGAGATAGATGCCGCTAAACCTATTAATTCCTCGAAAAGGTCACATGAAGACAAACAATATTTGCACAACAGTGAAACAACCATTCAAATGTATCTCCAAGGCAAAGAGAGGGAAAAATAGACAGGGCAAAAGTTGAAGAGCGCTTTAATTTATAAGAAAAGAAGCCTAAATAATTGATGCAGCCGGCATGCCAAAGGTAATTTCAGCTGTTCCTTCCCTGGCACAAAGACATTTAGAATTGATTGAGATCAAAGTATTTGTAGAAAACCTCCTGCTGATTTTTTGAAAGAAGACTCCTGTGGCCTGTTCTCTCAGCTTTAATAATATCGTCTTTATGTAGTTAATAAACTGCACACTTCACTCAAACTATATCATTATAGGAGACTAAAGGAGATAATCATTTAAAAGCAAAAAGGAGCGACTTGTCTCTCTGCTTTGAACTAAACAACGTTCTTTTGAATGGGGTGGGGGACATCAAAGCCAGTGTTATAAGAGTGGCATAGCAGAACTGCTTACAGGACAGGATCTGGCTCACCTCGGGAGGCATGGGAGATGCTGGTTCAAGGGCCCAAGGGCTGCAGCAGGTGTTTTATTTGCTTTAAACCATGTCACTTTTCTTAAGCATTACTGATTTACTAATGTGAAATAGCTGCATTATAACGGATACACTGCTGCCCTTCAAATCCAGTTATGTGTTAGTAGGAGTCAAATTGTGTATCTAAGTCTTTATGGTTCTTAAACAGACATAAAATCCAATATTTTTCTTTCATGATTCAGATAGAACGGGCAATTTTAAACTATTTTCCAATTTACTTCTGTTATCTAATTTGGTTTGATCTCTTGGTATCCTTTGTTAAAAAAATTACCTAGGTAAACTCAGAAGCTGCAGATTAGTGGCTGCACAAATATGTTGCACGTTATTGGCTCATTCGTGTGCATTGTAGTTTCTTCAAAAAAGGATATCAAGAGATTGAAGCAAATAAGATTATAGAACCAAATTAGAATGTTGTTTAAAATTGTATTCTCTATCTGAATCATCAAAAGAAAACTGTTGGGCATTTTCAAGTCTTGGTTTTATTATTTAGCAATAGGTAACACCAAAAATCTTGTATAGATTGATAAGAATTTCGAGACTAAAAACATAATTTATGTAAGAACTTACCTGATAAATTCATTTCTTTCATATTGGCAAGAGTCCATGAGCTAGTGACGTATGGGATATACATTTCTACCAGGAGGGACAAGGTTTCCCAAACCTCAAAATGCCTATAAATACACCCCCCACCACACCCACAATTCAGTTTAACGAATAGCCAAGAAGTGGGGTGATAAGAAGGAGCGAAAGCATCAACAAGGAATTGGAATAATTGTGCTTTATACAAAAAAATCATAACCACCACAAAAAGGGTGGGCCTCATGGACTCTTGCCAATATGAAAGAAATCAATTTATCAGGTAAATTCTTACATAAATTATTTTTTCTTTCATGTAATTGGCAAGAGTCCATGAGCTAGTGACATATGGGATAGCAAATACCCAAGATGTGGAACTCCACGCAAGAGTCACTAGAGAGGGAGGGATAAAAATAAAGACAGCCAATTCCGCTGAAAAAAGAATCCACAACCCAAATCAAAAGTTTTAATCTTTATAATGAAAAAAACTGAAATTATAAGCAGAAGAATCAAACTGAAACAACTGCCTGAAGTACTTTTCTACCAAAAACTGCTTCTGAAGAAGAGAAAACATCAAAATGGTAGAATTTAGTAAAAGTATGCAAAGAAGACCAATTTGCTGCTTTGCAAATCTGATCAAAAGAAGCTTAATTCTTAAAAGCCCAGGAAGTAGAAACTGACCTAGTAGAATGAGCCGTAATCCTCTGAGGCAAGGATTTACCCAACTCCAAATAAGCATGATGAATCAAAAGCTTTAACCAAGACGCCAAAGAAATGGCAGAAGCCTTCTGACCTTTCCTAGAACCAGAAAAGATAACAAATAGACTAGAAGTCTTTCTGAAATCTTTAGTAGCTTCAACATAAATATTTCAAAGCTCTTACCACATCCAAAGAATGTAAAGATCTTTCCAAAGAATTTTTAGGATTAGGACACAACGAAGGGACAACAATTTCTCTACTAATGTTGTTGGAATTCACAACTTTAGGTAAAAATTTAAATGAAGTCCGCAAAACCGCCTTATCCTGATGAAAAATCAGGAAAGGAGACTCACAAGAAAGAGCAGATAATTCAGAAACTCTTCTAGCAGAAGAGATGGCCAAAAGGAAAGAGCAGAAATTTGTCCTTTCAGGAACTTGCAGACAAACCCTTATCTAAACCATCCTGAAGAAACTGTAAAATTCTAGGAATTCTAAAAGAATGCCAAGAGAATTTATGAGTAGAACACCATGAAATGTAAGTCTTCCAAACTCGGTAATAAATCTTTCTAGACACAGATTTGCAAGCCTGCAACATAGTATTAATCACTGAGTCAGAGAAACCTCTATGACTAAGCACTAGGCGTTCAATCTCCACACCTTCAAATTTAATGATTTGAGAGCCTGATGGAAGAATGGACCTTGAGATAGAAGGTCTGGCCTTAACGGAAGTGGCCAAGGTTGGCAACTGGACATCTGAACAAGATCCGCATACCAAAACCTGTGTGGCCATGCTTGAGCCACCAGCAGTACAAATGAACGCTCCATTATGATTTTGCAAATCACTCTTGGAAGAAGAACTAGAGGCGGAAAGACATAAGCAGGTTGATAATTCCAAGAAAGAGACAACGCATCCACTGCTTCCGCCTGAGGATCCCTGGACCTGGACAGATACCTGGGAAGTTTCCTGTTTAGATGAGAAGCCATCAGATCTATTTCTTGAAGCCCCCACATCTGAACAATCTGAAGAAACACATCTGTGTGAAGAGACCACTCTCCCGGATGTAAAGTCTGGCGACTGAGATAATCCGCTTCCCAATTGTCTATACCTGGGATATGGACCGCAGATATTAGACAGGAGCTGGATTCTGCCCATGCAAGTATCCGAGATACTTCTTTCATAGCTTGAGGACTGTGAGTCCCACCTTGATGATTAACATACGCCACAGTTGTGACATTGTCTGTCTGAAAACAAATAAACGGTTCTCTCTTCAGAAGAAGCCAAAACTGAAGAGCTCTGAGTTCCAAAATATTGATTGGTAATCTCGCCTCTTGAGATTTCCAAACCCCCTGCACTGTCAGACTTGCA
The DNA here is from genome assembly GCF_027579735.1 of Bombina bombina. Taxonomy (NCBI): domain Eukaryota; kingdom Metazoa; phylum Chordata; class Amphibia; order Anura; family Bombinatoridae; genus Bombina; species Bombina bombina. The sequence goes on from NC_069499.1 coordinate 1,498,317,702, forward strand.
TCTGATGTAATCACAATCTAGGTTGGACGAACAAAAGAGGCCCCCTGAACTAAACGATGGTGATCTAACCACCAAGTCAGAGATAGTCGAATATTGGGATTTAAGGATATTAATTGTGATATCTTTGTATAATCCCTGCACCATTGGCTCAGCATACAAAGCTGAAGAGGTCTCATGTGAAAACGAGCAAAGGGGATCGCGTCCGATGCTGCAGTCATGAGACCTAAAACCTCCATGCACATAGCTACTGAAGGGAATGACTGAGACTGAAGGTTCCGACAAGCTGAAACCAATTTCAGACGTCTTTTGTCTGTTAGAGACAAAGTCATGGATACTGAATCTATTTGGAATCCTTAAAAGGTTACCCTTGTCTGAGGAATCAAGGAACTTTTTGGTAAATTGATCCTCCAACCATGTCTTTGAAGAAACAATACTAGTTGATTTGTGTGAGATTCTGCAGAATGTAAAGACTGAGCAAGTACCAAGATATCATCCAAATAAGGAAACACTGCAATACCCCGCTCTCTGATTACAGAGAGTAGGGCACCAAGAACCTTTGAAAAGATCCTTGGAGCTGTTGCTAGGCCAAAAGGAAGAGCAACAAATTGGTAATGCTTGTCTAGAAAAGAGAATCTCGGGAACTGATAGTGATCTGGATGAATCGGAATATGAAGATATGCATCCTGTAAGTCTATTGTGGACATATAATGCCCTTGCTGAAAAAAAGGCAGAATAGTCCTTATAGTCACCATTTTGAATGTTGGTATTCTTACATAACGATTCAAAATTTTTAGATCCAGAACTGGTCTGAAAGAATTATTTTTCTTTGGAACAAGGAACAGATTTGAATAAAACCCCAGACCCCATTCCAGAAAGGGAACTGGCACAATTACCCCGGATAACTCCAGGTCTGAAACACACTTCAGGAAAGCCTGAGCCTTTACTGGGTTCACTGGAATGCGTGAGAGAAAGAAACTTCTGACAGGCGGTCTTACCTTGAAACCTATTCTGTACCTTTGAGAAACAATGTTCTGGATCCAATGATTTTGGATTGAATTGATCCAAACATCTTTGAAAAATCTTAGTCTGCCCCCCTACCAGCTGCGCTGGAATGAGGGCCACACCTTCATGCGGACTTGGGGGCTGATTTTGATTTTCTAAAAGGCTTGGATTTATTCCAAACTGGAGAAGGCTTCCAATTGGAAACCGTTCCTTTAGGGGAAGGGTCAGGTTTCTGTTCCGTATTCTGACGAAAGGAACGAAAATGGCTAGCAGCTCTAAATTTACCCTTAGAATTTTCATCCTGAGGCAAAAAGGCTCCCTTCCCCCCGTGACAGTTGAAATAATAGAATCCAACTGAGAACCAAATAATTTATCACCTTGGAAAGAAAGAGATAGCAACATTGACTTAGAAGTCATATCCGCATTTCAAGATTTAAGCCATAAAGCTAAAATAGCTAAAGAAATATACCTGACATAAATTCTAATGATATAAAAAATGGCATCACAAATTAAATTATTAGCATGTTGAATTAGCTTAACAATGCTATACACATTAGGATCTGGTACTTGTTGCGCTAAAGTTTCCAACCAAAAAGTTGAAGCCTCAGCAACATCAGCCAAAGAAATAGCAGGCCTAAGAAGATGACCTGAACATAAATAAGCCTTCCTTAGATAAGATTTAAGCTTCCTATCTAAAGGATCTTTAAAAGAAGTACTATCTGCAGTAGGAATAGTAGTATGCTTTGCAAGAGTAGAGATAGCCCCATCAACTTTGGGGATCTTTTCCCAAAACTCCAATCTATCAGTTGGCAAGGGGTACAGTTTCTTAAACCTTGAAGAAGGAGTAAATGAAGTACCCAGACTATTCCATTCACTAGAAATTACATCTGAAATAGCATCAGGAACTGGAAAAACCTCTGGAATAACTACATGAGGTTTAAAAACCGAATTTAAAAGTTTACTGGTTTTAATATCAAGAGGACTAGTCTCCTCCATATCTAATGCAATCTATACTCCATTTTAAATAAATATGAAGTTTTGTCAGTGTCAATATCTGAGGCAGAATCTTCTGAACCAGATAGATCCTCATCAGAGATAGATAAATCAGAATGCTGTCGGTCATTTAAAAATTCATTGAATTTATGAGAAGTTTTAAAAGGCCTTTTACGTTTATTAGAAGGTGGTATAACAGACAGGGCCTTCTGAATAGAATTAGAAACAAATTCTCTCACATTAACAGGAATATCCTGAACATTAGATGTTAAAGGAACAACAACAGGTAATGGATTACTACTAATGGAAATATTGTCTGCTTTTGAAAGTTAATCATGACAACTAACACAAACTACAGCCGGAGGAACAGTTACCACAAGTTTACAACAAATGCACGTAGCTTTGGTAGAACCGACATCAGGCAGCAGCATTCCAGAAGTAGATTCTGAGACAGGGTCAGATTGAGACATCTTGCAATATGTAATAAAAAAACAACATATAAAGCAAAATGATTAATTTCCTTATATGACAGTTTCAGGAATGGGAAAAATTGCAAACAAAATAAGTCTCTGGAAACCAGAAGCAAAAAGAAATAATGACTTAAATAATGAAAAAAATCTGGCGCCAAGAATGACGCCCACAACTGACAAAATATTTTTTGGTGCCAAAAACGTCTGCAACAAACACGAGCGTCATAGATGACGCAACTACGTGAAAACTCTCAGCGCCAACTAAGACGCTGGAAATGACGTCATTACGTCAACAAACATAATTCTCAACCGAAAAAAAGTCTTGCGCCAAAAATGACACAATAAATGATAGCATTTTGCGCTCCCGCGAGCCTAACAGCCCGCAATTTAGAAAAGAAATTCAATTTGAAAAATTTTCAGGTAAGAAATAATTTTTCATATGCATTTCCCAAAATGAAACTGACAGTCTGTAAGAAGGAAATATACTGATTAACCTGAATCATGGCAAATATAAGTATAAAACATATATTTAGAACTTTACATATAAAGTGACAAACCATAGCTGAGAGTGTCATAAATAAAAGAAAACATACTTACCAAAAGACACTCATCTACATAAAGTAGATAGCCAAACTAGTACTGAAACGAGAATCAGTAGAGGTAATGGTATATAAGAGTATATCGTCGATCTGAAAAGGGAGGTAGGAGATGAATCTCTACGACCGATAACAGAGAACCTATGAAATAGATCCCCATTAGGATGACCATTGTATTCAATAGGTGATACTCCCTTCACATCCCTCTGTCATTCACTGCACTCTGAGAAGAACCAGGCTCCAGCCTGCTGAGAAGCGCATATCAACGTAGAAATCTAGCACAAACTTACTTCACCACCTCCATAGGAGGCAAAGTTTGTAAAACTAAATTGTGGGTGTGGTGAGGGGTGTATTTATAGGCATTTTGAGGTTTGGGAAACTTTGCCCCTCCTGGTAGGAATGTATATCCCATACGTCACTAGCTCATGGACTCTTGCCAATTACATGAAAGAAATCATTATTTTGTACTTGTATTGCTTTGTATTAAATGTGCCCTGTGCAATGTGTTCGAGTGTATCTGAGTTACGCTAACAGGATGTTTTGCAAATATTTGTGTGCATATAAGCCCAGGGGTGTCTGCAGAAATTGTTTTGGTAGTTTAAAAACATAAATAATAATAATATATATATCAGTGGCAAAATGTGCAACTGGAGAGAGTTGGTTGTTGTACATATTTGCTGCATTTTAAAAATAGTGGTACTTTGGCATGAAAAAAGGTGCATGCGCTTGGCTATAAAGAGCAAAAATGTTGAAGATCAGTGTGAATATGTTATCTTAGTGCTGCGGAATCTGTTGGCACTCTATAAATAACCAATAATAATAATAATAATCTGAGTGCATTATTTTATCACAGTGCATTATTAGCAGGGTAGTGTTTTGTAAAGTTCTTGGTCACTCTTGAATACAAGTCTTTCCTTTGGTTGTTTCATATCCGATGTTTAAAGCATTGTCATAATAAAGATGTTTTAAAAAGGGATCCGTCTTGCGATTGAGCTTTCCAGTTAAATGTAATAAAGGACTGAATCATGAATGAAAAAGTTTTGGATTTCATGACCCTTTAACCATACCACAAAACTGACAAGTATAATGTACTAGTATGATTTACAAAAAAATTATAATTTGTAATACCCTTTTGTCACTGGATTATGTAAATTGGTTGTCATTAAATAGTAAACAAGTGAAATGTTATAAAAAAAATCCAGAAACTATTGAAGTTTACATTTAAATAAATAGCTTTTTGCTAATCAGCCTGTCTAGTCACAGTCACTTAAAATAACAAGCACATAAACTCTTATCATCACACATAAACTGCACTACCAGAGAGGAATAAGACACACAGACACCCAACCCCAGGCATCAACGCACACCATCAATAGGAGATGCTTCTCTGTCACTGTCATCCTTCCTGCTTGGTTAGTCCACAATGGAGAACGTGCACGTGCACAGCCCTCCTGCATAAATATGGTGCCAAGTTTTTCTGGTACCCAACCATCCAGACTCGGCTCCAGAACGAATGAAATGGGGGGCTTTTTTTTTTTTTCACGAGGGGGCACGCATTTTTTACAAAGCATGTATGAGAGTCAAAATAAGAGCAGAGTGAGGGGACATCCCTTACAAGAGAAGTAAAGTAATGCTGCACTGACAGTGCAATTACCACTCAGAGTGACATTGGCGTTTCTACTCAAATACACTCACAACAGAAGCATCTGACCGAAGCACTTTTAATCCATACTGCACTGAGACTATAGTGGATATATCAAGCAAATGTATATAGAGAGTAAACTACTGGTTAATGTTATCAACTGGTAATGTTAGTAAACGACATAAAATATGCGTGACGTGAAGATATATTAGCATCAGGAAACCACGCGCTTTGCCTATACAAGGTCGTGAGTTACCCACTATGCCAGTCACAGGCTCAGAGCGAATGTTGCCCGCCTGCCCGGTGGGTATATAATGCGGGCACAGAGCAGGGTCAAAGTTTGATTAACACTGTATAATATGGTAAATAGAAAAGTTTGGGACTTACTGTGATACAGCAACCGTTGTGCGCCTCCGAGGGCCACCATGTTTATGTAAAGTGGAAGCATTCCCTTTGTTAGTGTGCTGCTGCTGTCGGATGAGAAGGGCTCCTTCCCCTACTGCTTGTTTTGCTGGCCCAGTGCAGGCATTGGACTGTAACTTGAGCATGGCACGCATATGGGCTGGAAAAGAGGTTGGCATTGTGTAAGGAACCACCCACTGTGTGTGACTGGTATAGATAAACATGCTATACTGGGAACACCTACTGCGTGTGACTGCTATATACACACTATAATGGTAACACCTACTGCGTGTGACTGCTATATACACACTATAATGGGAACACCTACTGTGTGTGACTGCTATATACACACTATAATGGGAACACCTACTGTGTGTGACTGCTATATACACACTATAATGGGAACACCTACTGCGTGTGACTGCTATATACACACTATAATGGGAACCCACACCATGATTGATATGTACACAATTTGCTGGGTGGTTGCTGGTATCAATTGGGAACTGTTCCCATTGAGTGACTGGTATACAATTTTTTTTGAGAATGTTTACAGTTTGGGGCTGGTGTCATAGCTACCCTAGGTAAAGGCGCATTGCGTGTAAGAGATTTATTCTATACAGTCTCCGTGTAAGAGTCTGGTTTGCACACATTGTGCAGGGAACAGTTTTTGTGTGTTGCTTGTAAAAGGTCAGCATCATTCAACTGAGAAAGTGATATACACACAATATGCTGTGTGAATACCCACTTGGTGTGACTGGTATCATAACTAGGGTTACCAGTACCTTTCCAGAATTATGACACACTTATTTATACAATAACAAAATTATTTTTTTGAGGGGGCACAGCATTCCATTTGGGCGGGCATTGCCCATCAATGCCCCCCCCCCTTGAAGCCGACCCTGCTGCCATCATAAATAGTATATTGTGATACATTTTAAAGGACAAGCAAAATCAAGGTGTTTTTTGTTATTCCAAACACTTTCAAGATCTCACAGGTTTCTTCTTCGGATGTCGATAACCCTTTTCTAGCAGCAGAGGGGCAAAACTTGATGCAAGCGGAGCCAAGGACTCTGCCACAATGCCACTACTGACTGAAGTCTAGTTTGAGACCTCTGAGACGCTGTACTTACACCCCTGCCAAAAGAGTAAGACACATGTAGTATCTGGCCCTGATTCTGGTCACAGCAACAGGGTGGGGATGTGTGGGGGTCGAGACTGGTTGTGACATGGCTCACAGACACAGCAAAATACTGAGTGGCAGGGCAGTGATGCCCCTGCATCAGGCAGCAGCCCAGGCCCACAACCAGGGGTCAAGTCCTACAAAAAAAGTGTAGGAACTCACCAAGACTTCCACCCCCAAACAATTAATATTGTTTTATACACATACACACTGTATTTATATGTATATAACCTATACACTTTGGTTAATGAAAGCAAATTAAATCTAATGAAGGGTTGAGTGATTGCCTTTGGGCCTGAGACTCCTCCTCTGTCACAGAGTCTCAACCACTTAAGGTGCAATAGTCCTATTTCTACTAAGGGGAGCTTAATAAACCCAAGCAAGTCACACAGAAATGTTACACACAGTGCACGGTGATCACACAGCAGGACCGCTGAAAGGTTTGTATTTAGTGTATTGTAGGACGTGTTACTTCCCATTACAAGAGGATCTCACTATCCCTCTAACCAGACTATGCTACAGCTCCTCCCACCAACAGCAGAAGTGTTAACGGAAGTGTTTCTGTTCTCTGTCCATGCGTTCCACCTCGACTTGACCCGTGCCCACAACTGTATGCCCTATATGCATTATGCTCCAGTGGGGCCTTAACGCTCAAAATGTTATATGAAAAGGAAAATTGTTTTATAAATTGGGTGAGTTTTAATAAAAAATAAAAAAAAATTAGGAAATTGTTTGTTCTTCACCCCTGAGCCATTAATTTCAGTCACAGTTGGTGAAAAACTACATCTCCTTACCAACAATTATTTAACCAAAACTTACACTTACAGTATATATATATATATATATATGTATATATATATATATATATATATATATATATATATATATATATATATATATATATATATATATATATATATATATATAACATTTTCTTCTGAGTGAAGAACAATTGTATTTCAAGATTTTTTTAAAGGGACAGTCAACACCAAAAATGTTATAGTTTTAAAAGATAGATAATGCCTTTACTTCCCATTCCCCAGCTTTGCACAACCAACATTGTTATATTAATATACTTTATAACATTTAAACCTCTAAATTTCTGCCTTTTCCTTAGTCCCTACAGACAGCCTCTTATCACATGTTTTTTTATTAGCTTTACACAACAAGAGACTGCTAGTTCATGTGGGCCATATAACTAACATACACCTAGATTACAAGTTTTGCATTATGGTGCGGTACGGCTAAACCACTGAAAAATTGGCAATTGCGTGTGGAATGGCAGGTCTCCCGTATTACAAGTTGTGGCGGGATAGCTATACCGCAAGCGTTTTTAGCCTATAACACAACCCTCCATTCCGCCCTCAAAAAAAGACTTTTGAGTGCGGGATTTTCCATAGCACCGTATAATAGGTTGTGCGGTCGGCTAAAATGCTTGCGTTACAGTCTATGCCGACATGATCTATTCCACGATCTGAGACCAGTAGTTATGAATTTTGCGAAACAAAAATGTTTCACAAAACTCATAACTAAAATGTTATAAAGTACACTAACACCCATAAACTACCTATTAACCCCTAAACCGCCACCCTCCTGCATCGCAAATACTATATTAAACCTATTAACCCCTAATCTGCTGCCCACCCACATCGCTGACACTAAATAAATCTAGTAATCCCTAAACTGCCGACCCACCACATCGCCAACACTAAATAAATCTAGTAACCCCTAAACCACAGGCCGTCCATATCGCCAACACTATAATAAAGCATTAACCCCTAAACCTCCAGCCCCCCACATTGCAACTAATAAACTAAACCTATTAACCCCTAAACCACCAGCCCCACACATCGCAACTAATAACCTAAACCTATAAACCCCTAAACCGCCAACCCCCAACTTTGTAACTAATAAACTAAACCTATTAACCCCTAAACCGCCGGCCCCCCACAGCGCAAAACACTAAATTTAATGATTAACCCCTAAACCTAACACCCCCCCAAAGTTTAATTTAAACGCTACAATATAATGATCTTAAAATAAATAATAACTTACCCGTGAAATAAAAAACAAAACAAAGATTAAACTATAAATTAACCTAACATACCTATTCTAATAAAATAAAAAAAACTACCAATTAAAAAACCTAAATAACAAATTTAAATAAACCTAATACTACGAAAAAAAAATTAAAAAACCTAACATTGCAAAAAAACGCTAACATTACGAAAAATAAAAAGCGAAATTATCCAAAATAATAAAAATTACACCTAATCTAATAGCCCTATAAAAACAAAATAAAAACACCCCCTAACCTAACAATAAACTACCAATAGCCCTTAAAAGGGCCTTTTGTAGGGCATTGCCCTAAGTTAAACAGCTGTTTTACATAAAAAAGTACAAAGTCCCACCTAAAATTAACCCCCCCACCCAACCAACCCCCCAAAATAAAAAACCTAAGTCTAAAAAAATCCTAAAATACCTATTGCCCTTGGCTTTTGTCCGGTATGGAGCTTAAAGGGACAGTCTACACGAGAATTTGTATTGTTTTAGAAGATAGATAATCCCTTTATTACCCATTTCCCAGTTTTGCATAACCAACACAGTTATAATAATATACTGTTTACCTCTGTGATTACCTTGTATCTAAACCTCTGCAAACTGCCCCTTTTTTCAGTTATTTTGACAGACTTGCAGTCTAGCCAATCAGTGCCTGCTCCCAGATAACTTCTCGTGCACGAGCACAGTGTTATCTATATGAAATACGTGAACTAACACCCTCTAGTGGTGAAAAACTGTTAAAATTCAAATCTGAAAGAGGTGGGCTTCAAGGTCTAAGAAATTAGCATATGAACCTCCTAGGTTAAGCTTTAAACTAAGAATACCAAGAGAACAAAGCAAAATTGGTGATAAAAGTACATTGGAAAATTGTTTAAAATTACATGCTCTATCTGAATCATGAAAGCTTATTTTGGCCTAGACTGTCCCTTTAACACAAAGCACAAGGAGGTTTTTCAGTAACTCGTAATGGCAGCGCTATGGAAAGTGCGCTACCGCTAATTTTATTGCGTTATTTACAAACCCAGTATAGCGCAAAACTCATAATCTAGGTGATTGTGCTCTCTCCTGGGAGTTGAGGATGACACTGCACTAATTGGCTAAAATGTCAATAGATAATAAATAAATAGCTGAGTGATCAGGGGGTGTCAATAGAGGCTTAGATACAAGGTAATCACAGAGGTAAAAAGTGTATTAATATAGCAGTGTTGGTTATGCAAAAATGGGGAATGGATAATAAAGGGATTATCTATCTTTTTGAACAATAAAAATGTTGACTGTCCCTTTAACATAGTTTTGGCTTTAGCACACTTGACCTAGCACATCTTCATAAGTAAAAGCCAGAAACCATAGACTTAGACTTACACATACACACACATAAACACACAAACACTCACACAGATACACACACATAAACACACAAACACTCACACAGATACATACACATAAACACACACACATTTATTACAATAAAAACAAAGGAAATTAAATGTGGGTGTTTACGTTTTCTATACAATGTTAACAAACAAGAAAATTCCAAAATAATGCTCTATTTAATATTAAAATTTAATGATGTAATTTGGTGGGGAAGTTTGATTTTGGCATTTCCATGCTTTTAACATTTGATTTGGAATCTAAACTATAGCTTAACATTTTTTGCCATTGTTTTATATAAATACTGCATATCTGTTTTTTGGTCTGAGGAAGGGGCACAACCACGAAACATCACCTATTAAAAAACCTGATTATTTCAACACCGGATAGTGCCTTATTGATCTCGGAGTATATATATATATATATATATATATATATACACACACACACACATATACACAGTCATGACCAAAAATATTGGCACCCCCTACATCTCTGTCAAATAATGCAATGATTTTTAACCTTTTTTTTGCCTTGGCACACTTTTTTACATTAAAAAATTCCGTGGCACACCACCATCCCAAAATTTTAAAAAAATCACACATTGTAGCCTAATACAGCATATATATATACACATACACACAAACACACACATACTGTATGTATTGTGCTGTTATGCCATGCCTCCTACAAACTACCCCTGCACTGGGAGTAAAAAACAAGCAAAGTTTAAAAAATATGTCACACTGTTGTCAGTCTGCCGTGGCACACCTGAGGATCTCTCACGGCACACTAGTGTGCCACGGCACACTGGTTGAAAAACACTGAAATAATGCACCACTTCGGCAAGAAAATTGTTGCAATTACAAATGTTTAGGCATTCTCATGTTTATTTATTTTGTTTGTATTGCTATGACACTAAAAACGTGAAGAAAAAACAAACAAATCTGACACATTCCACGCAAGACTCCAAAAATGGACTGGACAAAGCTACTGGCACCTTCTCAAAATTGTAAGAAATAATTGCATTCCAAGTTTGTGATGCTCCTGTAATTTGTAATTAAACTCACCTGTATCAAAAGCATGGACAATCTCAAGGTTACAAGTCCATCCCCAGAGATCTTAATGTTCCTGTGTCCACTGTGTGCAACATTGTCAAGAAGTTTACAGCCCATGGCACTGTAGCTAATCTCCATGGACGTGGACGAAAGAGAAAAATTGATCAAAGATTGCAACAAAGGATTGTTCAAATGGTGGATAAAGAATCTTGATCAACTTCCAGACAAATTCAAGCTGACCTTCAGGCACAGGGTACAAATGTGTCAGCTCACACTATATGTCGCAATCTGAATTAAAAGGGACACTATGGTAGGAGACCTAGGAGGACCCCACTGCTGACACAGAAACATAAAAAAGCCAGATTGGAGTTTGCCAAAACTTACCTGAGGAAGCCAAAATCCTTTTGGGAGAATGTGCTGTGGACAGACGAAATAAAATTACAACTTTTTGGTAAAGCCCATCATTCTACTGTTTTCAGAAAAATTAAATGAGGCTCTTAAAGAAAAGAATACAGTCCCTACAGTCAAACATGGTGGAGGTTCACTGATATTTTGGGGTTGCTTTGCTGCTTCAGGTACTGTATGTCTTGACTGTGTGCATGGTATTATGAAATCTGAAAACTACCAAAGAATTCTGTGGTGCAATGTAGGGCATAGTGTCAGAAAGTTGGGTCTCCGCCAGAGGTCATGGGTCTTACAGCAGGACAATAACCCAAAGCACATGTCAAAAAGCACCCAGAAAACAGAATTTATGCTTACCTGATAAATTACTTTCTCCAACGGTGTGTCCGGTCCACAGTGTCATTCATTACTTGTGGGATATTCTCCTCCCCCACAGGGAAAGGCAAGGAGAGCACACAGCAAGAGCTGTCCATATAGTCCCTCCCAGGCTCCGCCCCCCCAGTCATTCGACCGACGGTTAGGAGAAAAAAAGGAGAAACTATAGTGTGCCGTGGTGACTGTAGTGTATAGAGAAAGAAATTCTTCAAACCTGATTAAAAAACCAGGGCGGGCCGTGGACCGGACACACCGTTGGAGAAAGTAATTTATCAGGTAAGCATAAATTCTGTTTTCTCCAACATTGGTGTGTCCGGTCCACGGTGTCATCCATTACTTGTGGGAACCAATACCAAAGCTTTAGGACACGGATGAAGGGAGGGAGCAAATCAGGTTACCTAAACAGAAGGCACCACGGCTTGCAAAACCTTTCTCCCAAAAATAGCCTCCGAAGAAGCAAAAGTATCAATTTTGTAGAATTTGGACAAAGTGTGCAGAGAAGACCAGGTCGCTGCCTTACATATCTGATCAACAGAAGCCTCGTTCTTGAAGGCCCATGTGGAAGCCACAGCCCTAGTAGAGTGAGCTGTGATTCGTTCAGGAGGCTGCCGTCCGGCAGTCTCGTAAGCCAATCGTATGATGCTTTTCAGCCAAAAGGAAAGAGAGGTAGCAGTAGCTTTTTTGACCTCTCCTCTTGCCAGAATAAACTACAAACAGAGAAGACGTTTGTCTGAAATCCTTTGTTGCTTCTAAATAGAACTTTAAAGCACAGACTACATCTAAATTGTGTAACAAGCGTTCCTTCTTTGAAACTGGATTCTGACACAAAGAAGGCACAACTATTTCCTGGTTAATATTCTTGTTGGAAACAACCTTTGGAAGGAAACCAGGTTTAGTACGCAAAACAACCTTATCTGAATGGAACACCAGATAGGGCGGATTACACTGCAGAGCAGATAATTCAGAAACTCTTCTAGCAGAAGAATAGCAACCAAAAACAGAACTTTCCAAGATAACAACTTGATATCTATGGAATGTAAGGGTTCAAACGGAACCCCTTGAAGAACTGAAAGAACCAAATTTAGACTCCAGGGAGGAGTCAAGGGTCTGTAAACAGGCTTGATCCTGACCAAAGCCTGAACAAAAGCTTGAACATCTGGCACAGCTGCCAGTCGTTTGTGTAACAAGACAGATAAAGCAGAAATCTGTCCTTTTAGAGAACTCGCTGATAATCCCTTATCCAAACCTTCTTGGAGAAAGGAAAGGATCCTAGGAATTTTAATCTTACTCCATGAGAATCCCTTGGATTCACACCAACAGATATATCTTTTCCATATTTTATGGCAATCTTTCTAGTCACAGGTTTTCTGGCTTGTACCAGAGTATCTATCACAGAATCCGAAAACCCACGCTTAGACAAAATCAAGCGTTCAATTTCCAAGCAGTCAGCTGGAGAGAAACTAGATTTGGATGTTCGAATGGACCTTGTACTAGAAGATCCTGTCTCAAAGGTAGCTTCCATGGTGGAGCCGATGACATATTCACCAGGTCTGCATACCAAGTCCTGCGTGGCCACGCAGGAGCTATCAAAATCACAGAGGCCTTCTCCTGTTTGATCCTGGCTACCAGCCTGGGAATGAGAAGGAACGGTGGAAACGCATAAGCTAGGTTGAAAGTCCAAGGCGCCACTAATGCATCCACTAAAGTCGCCTTGGGATCCCTGGATCTGGACCCGTAGCAAGGAACCTTGAAGTTCTGATGAGACACCATCAGATCCATGTCTGGAATGCCCCATAATTGGGTCAACTGGGCAAACACCTCCGAGTTCCCACTCCCCCGGATGAAAGGTCTGACGACTCAGATAATCCGCCTCCCAGTTTTCCACTCCTGGGATGTGGATCGCAGACAGGTGGTAGGAGTGATCCTCCGCCCATTTGATGATCTTGGTCACCTCTCTCATCGCCAGGGAACTCCTTGTTCCTCCCTGATGGTTGAAGTAAGCAACAGTCGTCATGTTGTCTGATTGGAATCTTATGAAACTGGCCTTTGCTAGTTGAGTCCAAGCCCGGAGAGCATTGAATATCGCTCTCAGTTCCAGGATGTTTATCGGGAGAAGAGACTCTTCCCGAGACCATAGACCCTGAGCTTTCAGGGAATCCCAGACCGCGCCCCAGCCTAATAGACTGGCGTCGGTCGTGACAATGACCCACTCTGGTCTGAGGAAGCTCATTCCCTGGGACAGGTGATCCTGAGTCAGCCACCAACGGAGTGAGTCTCTGGTCTTCTGATCTACTTGAATCACTGGAGACAAGTCTGTATAGTCCCCATTCCACTGTTTGAGCATGCACAGTTGTAATGGTCTTAGATGAATTCGCGCAAAAGGAACTATGTCCATTGCTGCAACCATCAACCCTACTACTTCCATGCACTGAGCTATGGAAGGCCGTAGAACAGAGTGAAGAACTTGACAAGCGTTTAGAAGCTTTGACTCTCTGACATCTGTCAGGAAAATCTTCATTTCTAAAGAATCTATTATTGTTCCCAAGAAAGGGACTCTTGTTGACGGAGACGGGGAACTTTTTTCTATGTTCACCTACCACCCGTGAGATCTGAGAAAGGCTAGAACAATGTCTGTGTGAGCCTTTGTCTTTGAAAGAGACGACGCTTGAATTAGGATGTCGTCCAAGTAAGGTGCCACTGCAATGCCCCTGGGTCTTAGAACTGCTAGAAGGGACCCGAGCACCTTTGTGAAAATCCTTGGAGCAGTGGCTAGTCCGAATGGGAGAGCCACAATAGGTAATGTTTGTCCAGAAAGGCGAACCTTAGCAACTGATGATGATCTTTGTGGATAGGAATATGCAGATACGCATCCTTTAGATCCACGGTAGTCATAAATTGACCCTCCTGGATTGTAGGTAAAATCGTTCGAATAGTTTCCATTTTGAACGATGGCACTCTGAGAAATTTGTTTAGAATTTTTAAATCCAGAATTGGTCTGAAGTTCCCTCTTTTTTTGGGAACTACAAACAGATTTGAGTAAAACCCCTGACCTTGTTCCACAGTTGGAACTGGGAGTATCACTCCCATCTTTAACAGGTCTTCTACACAATGTAAGAATGCCTGTCTCTTTACTTGGTTTGAAGATAAGTGAGACATGTGGAACCTTCCCCTTGGGGGTAGTTCCTTGAATTCTAGAAGATAACCCTGAGAGACTATTTCTAGTGCCCAGGGATCCTGAACATCTCTTGCCCAAGCCTGAGCAAAGAGAGAGAGTCTGCCCCCTACTAGATCCGGTTCTGGATCGGGGGCTACCTCTTCATGCTGTCTTGGTAGCAGCAGCAGGTTTCTTGGCCTGTTTACCCTTGTTCCAGCCTTGCATTGATTTCCAAGCTGGTTTATTCTGGGAAGCGTTACCCTCTTGTCTAGAGGCTGCCGAGTTGGAAGCCGGTCCGTTCCTGAAATTGCGAAAGGAACGAGAATTGGACTTATTCTTAGCCTTGAAAGGTTTATCTTGTGGGAGGGCATGGCCCTTTCCCCCAGTGATGACTGAAATAATCTCTTTCAATTCTGGCCCAAAAGGGGTCTTACCTTTGAAAGGGGTATTAAGCAATTTTGTCTTGGAAGATACATCCGCCGACCAAGACTTTAGCCAGAGCGCTCTGCGCGCCACAATTGTAAACCCTGAATTTTTTGCCGCTAACCTCGCTAACTGCAAAGCGGAGTCTAAAATAAAGGAATTAGCTAATTTAAGTGCGTAAATTCTGTCCATGACTTCCTCATACGGAGTCTCCCTACTGAGCGACTTTTCCAGTTCCTCGAACCAGAACCACGCCTCTGTAGTGACAGGAATAATGCACGAAATAGGTTGAAGGAGGTAACCTTGCTGTACAAAAATCTTTTTAAGCAAACCCTCCAATTTTTTATCCATAGGATCTTTGAAAGCACAATTGTCCTCAATAGGAATGGTCGTGCGCTTGGCTAGAGTAGAAAACTCCCCCTCGACCTTAGGGACTGTTTGCCATGTGTCCTTCCTGGGGTCGACCATAGGGAACAATTTCTTAAATATAGGAGGAGGGACAAAAGGTATGCCTGGCTTCTCCCACTCCTTATTCACTATGTCCGCCACCCGTTTAGGTATCGGAAAAGCATCAGGGTGCACCGGTACCTCAAGGAACTGTCCATCTTGCACAATTTTTCTGGGTTGACCAGATTGTCACAATCATCCAGAGTAGATAGCACCTCCTTAAGTAATGCGCGGAGATGCTCTAATTTAAATTTAAATGTCACAACATCAGGTTCTGCCTGCTGAGAAATTCTACCTGTATCAGAAATTTCCCCATCTGACAAACCCTCCCTCACTGCCACTTCAGATTGGTGTGAGGGTATGACAGAAAAATTATCATCAGCGCCCTCCTGCTCTACAGTGTTTAAAACAGAGCAATCGTGCTTTCTCTGAAATGCTGGCATTTTGGATAAAATATTAGCTATGGAGTTATCCATTACTGCCGTAAATTACTGCATAGTAACAAGCATTGGCGCGCTAGAAGTACTAGGGGTCGCCTGCGCGGGCATAACTGGTATAGACACAGGAGATGATGTAGAACTATGTCTACTTCCTTCATCTGAGGAATCATCCTGGGCAACTTTACAATTTGTGACAGTTCTGTCCTTACTTTGTTTGGACGCAATGGCACAATTATCACACTATATTTGAAGGGGGAACCACATTGGCTACCATACATACAGAACATGATCTATCTGAAGGTACAAACATGTTAAACAGGCTTAAACTGGTTAATAAAGCACAAAAAACGTTTTAAAACAAAACCGTTACTGTCTCTTTAAATGTTAAACAGGGCACACTTTATTACTGAATATGTGAAAAACTATGAAGGAATTATCCAATCTTTACCAAATTTTCACCACAGTGTCTTAATACATTCAAAGTATTGCACCCCAATTTTCAAGCTGTTAACCCTTAAAATGTGGAAACCGGAGCCGTTTTTCATTTTAACCCCCTTACAGTCCCAGCCACAGCCTTTGCTGCAACTTCACCAATCCCAGGGGGGTATATGATACCAAATGAAGCCTTCTAGGAACGTTTTTAGTGGATTCCAGACCCTCACACATGCAGCTGCATGTACTGAACTCAAAATTAACTGCACAGTAATGGCGCGAAAATGAGGCTCTGCCTACTACAGAGAAAGGCCCTTCCTGACTGGGAAGGTGTCTTAACAAGTGCCTGGTGCTAAAAACGTTCCCCAATGTTATAAAAGTGTGAAATACAACTTCAAACTGCATATAATACTTAAATAAAGCAATCGATTTAGCCCCTAAAAGTGTCTACCAGTTTATAGCCCATAATAAGCCCTGTGATGATAGCAGGATGTGATGTCACTAGCTGGTGGGCGGGGCTTAGGTCCGGTGTCTGTGTCGCAGTTAGTTTAGTACAATCAACCTGTCTGGATGTGTATTGCTATGCTCTGTAATAAAATAGAGTTGTACCATCATTGCTGTGTCCTGCATATGTCCTGCATCTCATGACATGGTGTCAGAAGTTCTGGACTACGCTTCTGTTTCTGATGATGACGATGTCAAAGTTTACCCCACCTGAGCCTTTTGACTTTTCTCAGCCTGCAGCTTGGCCCACATGGCGTCAGCGGTTTCAGCGCTTCAGGATTGCATCCAAACTGAACAAGGAGAGTGGTGAAGTACAAGTTAATTCTCTTTTATACTCTATGGGGAAAGATGTAGAGCCAGTGTTCAATGCTTTTACTTTCCAAGAAGGGGAAGAAGTTAACTTTGATATAGTTATGGATAAACTCAGTGCCCACTTTGTGCCCAAAAGAAATGTGATTCATGAGAGAGCTTGTTTTCACAAACGTAATCAGCGTGTGGGAGAATCTGTGGAGTCATTTTTGCGCAGCCTGTATGAATTAGCTGAATTCTGTGAGTTTGGTGTTGCTAAAGAAGAGCAAATCAGAGACAGAATAGTTATTGGAATTGCAGATGCTGAAGTCTCCCTGAAGCTGCAGTTAGAGCCTGATTTAACATTAGACGGGGCTATTAGGATGGCCCGCCAGAGTGAACTGGTGAAAAAGCAAAGTGCTGATCTGAGGTCTGAGAGTATTGTGGATGAAGTACAACAGTCTAGGAAAATTGCTAGTGAAAGGCACAGTGTGAGCGGTAGATCTAAAGTACTGGAAAGGCCTAGAAGTGGATGGGCGCAACATGGCCGATGCACACGGTGCTACCGGGCTCATGATCAGAGTGCTATATGCCCGGCCAGAGATAAAAGATGCAGAAAATGTAACAGAATAGGCCATTTTGAAGTGGTGTGTAAAACTGAATACATTAAGGAGATGCAGGTGGACAGTGACCAGGAGGGTCAGGAAGTGTCTTTTGTGGGGTCTGTTGTGGAACGGACAAGCTCAGAGGAAGATTGGAAAGTTACCTTTACTGTAATGGGAGCCAATGTTGATTTTAAGATTGACACAGGAGCAGATATCACTGTAATGTCTTTTGCTGAATTTATGAGACTGCCTCGACAGCCCCAGCTGGCGAAGGTTACTACAAATGTTCATAGTCCTGGTGGCCGCATTGATTGTGTGGGGAAATTTCTTGCCAGCTGTGAGTACAAACAAAGGAAGTTCACCATGTGGGTGCATGTGATCCGAGGTCAGTGTGTTAACAGTTTATTGAGCAGAAAAGCAGCCTGTGACTTGGGCCTCGTGGCCAGAGTGAATGAGATCTCTGAAGATATGTTTGGCGAGTTGGGCCTACTGAGCTGCAAACCTGTCCGTATAGCACTTAAAAGTGACGCAGTCCCGTACAGTATTTCTACTCCTCGTAGAATTCCGTTCCCGCTCATGCCTCAAGTGGAGAAAGAGCTCATGCGCATGAAGTCTATGGGGGTTATTGAAGAGGTTGTTGAAGCAACTGATTGGTGTGCCCCCATTGTTCCAGTTGCAAAGAAAAACGGAAAGGTGCGCATCTGTGTGGACCTGAAAAGGTTGAATGAGGCAGTGAAGAGGGAGAGATTTGTGCTGCCGACACTGGAAGATATAGCCCCGAAGTTGGCTGGGGCGAAGTTCTTTTCCACATTAGACGCTTCTAGCGGCTTTTGGCAGATCCCCCTGGATCCAAAGTGCCGCAAACTGACTACCTTTATCACTCCGGTAGGTCGGTTCTGTTTCTGCAGACTTCCCTTTGGGATATCCTCCGCTCCTGAGATCTTTCAGAGGGAAATGAGTTCTCTCCTGAGTGGCCACGTGGGCACAGCAGTCGTCATGGACGACATTCTAGTGTATGGGTCTACAGTGGAGGAGCATGATCAGCGTTTGAGTTGTGTGCTGCAGGCTATCAAAGAGTCTGGGCTGAAGCTGAATAAAGAAAAATGTCATTTTAGGAAAACTGAATTATGCTACTTTGGGCATATCATCAACGGGGATGGCATCAAGCCGGACCCCGAGAAAATTCGGGCTATCGAACAGATGAAAAGCCCTTCTGATGTACATGAGCTGAGACAGATATTGGGCCTAGTAAATTACGTGGGCAAGTTTCTTCCAGATTTATCTACAGTTTTGCACCCTATCACAGAGTTGCTTAAGAAAGATGTTGCCTGGGTCTGGGGACCCTCACAAGAAAAAGCGTTCCTGCATGCTAAGTCCCTGCTGGGGTCTGCCCCAGTGCTGGGGTTCTACGACCCTTCAAAAAAGACTGTGGTTAGTGCTGATGCAAGCAGTTATGGGTTGGGGGCTGCACTCCTGCAGCTGAATGACAACAAACTACAGCCCATCGCCTACTGTTCCCGCACACTGACGGCTGCGGAGTCAAAATACGCTCAAATTGAGAAGGAGTGCCTGGCTGCAGTTTGGGCCTGTGAGCGCTTTCAGCGTTATCTAGTGGGTTTGGAGAAATTTAGTCTGGAAACTGACCACAAACCGCTAGTCCCTCTTATCAATTCTTATGACATCGACAAAACACCCTTGAGATGCCAGAGACTTTTAATGAGACTGCTCAGGTTCAATGTTCAGGCAGTGCATGTGCCGGGGAAGCAGCTGGTTGTGGCGGATACACTGTCCAGGCTCCCGCTGGCTGCTGCTGAAGAATCCTCTACAGAATCGGATGTAAAGGTGTATGTTGATTCAGTTCTGGCCTCTAAGTCCATTTCTTCAAGGAAACTGGAAGAGATAAAGAAAGAGACATATTTGGACACAGATCTGCAAGAAGTTATAAGGTACATAAGAGATGGCTGGCCCGAGAGCCGGGCAGCCTGGATGTCTTTAAATGCTTACCAGCCAGAGAGGTCGCAGCTCACGGAGCTGGAGGGGTTGGTGCTGTTCCAAGACCGTATTGTAATTCCTGTCAGCATGAGGAAGGAGATGTTAAACAGGATTCATGATGGCCACTTAGGCATTACAAAGTGCAGAGAAAGAGCAGCTACAGCTGTGTGGTGGCCTGGGATCAGCTCCGACATTGCAAATCACGTGTCTAAATGTGCCTTTTGCCGGGAACGCCGGCCTACTCAGAGAAGGGAGCCCTTAATGTCTACTCCGCTGCCTGCGGGGCCGTGGCAGAAAATAGCTGCTGATTTGTGCGAACTGCACGGGAAAAAGTTTCTTGTTGTTATCGACTACTATTCCAGGTATTTGGAAATAGCACCCCTGAATGATATCACAAGTCAGGCCGTTATCATTCGCCTGAAGAGCTTGTTCGCCCGCTGGGGCATTCCAATGGAGCTGGTGAGTGATAATGGCATGCAGTTCGCTTCTACAGAGTTCAGTGCCTTCAGCAGGGAATATGATTTTGTACATTCCACGTCAAGTCCACATTATCCGCAGGCCAACGGAATGGCTGAAAGGGCAGTTCAAACAACAAAATTCATCCTAAAGCAATCTGAACCGTACCTAGCCCTCTTGTCATACAGGGCGACGCCCATTCAAGCCACCGGGTTTAGCCCGGCACAGCTGATGCTAGGACGCCAGATTCGCACCACTTTACCCTCAGTGGGTGTCTTCAAGCCGCCTGGCCCTGTTCCTCGGGACGAAGTCCTTAGGAGGGATGAAGAGGCCAAAAAGGGTTATCGTTTCTTCTACGACAGGAGACATTCTGTCAGGCCTTTACAGGAACTGAAAGCGGGCCAAAGTGTCAGAATTAAACTGGATGATGAGAAGAAATGGAAGACGCCTGCTACGGTAGTGGGCCGCTCTCCAGAACCAAGGTCTTACACAGTCCTTACAGAGGGAGGGACGGTTACACGCCGTAACCGAAGACATCTTCAGCCTGTACCTGAGAGTCTGGAACCGGATACCTCAGTACCACCGCCGGTGGGATCTCCTGTTCTAAGAGAGGTGCCTTCCCCTCAGCAAGATCATAGCGGGGATATATCTTTGCCTCCAGCAGACTCTTGTTCACCATCTTCTGTATCAGAGGACAATTCATGCAAAGTTACATCAAGCGGAAGAGTGGTGAGGCTTCCGGCCCGATACAGGGACTGACTTTAGCTAGAACAGTGACCGGAAGTATGGGCAGAATAATCCCATGGTCACTGTGGACTAGGGTAGTCTACCCCGATGTCCAAGTCAGGATGTAATTTGTTTGTTCATGTTTTCTAATCTATCTGTTTTTTATAATGTTCTAAAACAAAATGTTGTGTATACCCTGTTGGTGTACCTTGTTGTTTAATATATGTGAATGTATGCTTTGCCTTTGAAAAAGGGGAAGATGTGATGATAGCAGGATGTGATGTCACTAGCTGGTGGGCGGGGCTTAGGTCCGGTGTCTGTGTCGCAGTTAGTTTAGTACAATCAACCTGTCTGGATGTGTATTGCTATGCTCTGTAATAAAATAGAGTTGTACCATCATTGCTGTGTCCTGCATATGTCCTGCATCTCATGACAAGCCCTTTATTCTGTTTGAGACTAAGAAAATGGCTTACCGATCCCCATGAGGGGAAATGACAGCCTTCCAGCATTACACAGTCTTGTTAGAAATATGGCTAGTCATACCTTAAGCAGAAAAGTCTGCTAACTGTTTCCCCCAACTGAAGTTACTTCATCTCAACAGTCCTATGTGGAAACAGCAAACGATTTTAGTTACTGTCTGCTAAAATCATCTACCTCTACCAAAAAGAACTCTTCATCTTTTTCTGTTTCAGAGTAAATAGTACATACCAGCACTATTTTAAAATAGCAAACTCTTGATAGAAGAATAAAAAACTACAACTAAACACCACAAACTCCTCACCATCCCCGAGGAGATGCTACTTGTTCAGAGCGGCAAGGAGAATGACTAGGGGGGGGCGGAGCCTGGGAGGGACTATATGGACAGCTCTTGCTGTGTGCTCTCCTTGCCTTTCCCTGTGGGGGAGGAGAATATCCCACAAGTAATGGATGACACCGTGGACCGGACACACCAATGTTGGAGAAAAGGTTTAAGACAAAGGGCTGGAGAGTACTGAAATGATTCCAGATATCAATCCCAAAAAGGAACCCTTCCAATCTGAGAGACCTGGAGCAGTTGGCAAAAGAAGAGTGGTCCAAAATTCTAGTAGAGAGATGTAAGAAACTCATTGATGGTTACAGGGAGCGATTGATTTCAGTAATTTATTCCAAGAAGTGTGCTACCAAATATTAAATTGAGGGTGCCAAAAATTTTGTCCAGTCCATTTTTGCGTGGAATGTGTCAGATTTGGCTTTTTTTTCTCTCCACTTTTTTGTGTTATACCAATACAAACATAAGAAATAAACACGAGAATGCCCAAACATTTGTAATTGCAACAGTTTTTGGGCATTTTTCTGACAGAAATGCAGGGGTGCCAATATTTTTTGACATGACTGTATAGGAGCCCAGCTGTCCTCACTATTGAGTCAGAGTGGTGTCTAGCTGTTGACACATTTTTCTGTTTTTTAAGATGGAACAATACATTTTGGATTTTTATACTTAGAAGAGTGCCTGGACATCCTTTGTATATATATATATATATATATATATATATATATATATATATAGTATCCAAACAGCAGGCACTCACTGGACTTTATTGTAAAATATAAATACTTTATTGCATCAAGTTAAAACCGACAAACGTTTCGGCACTGCATTGTGCCTTTGTCAATGTCAAAAACAAATACACAATAGCACACAACCAGAGTGCAGCTCCACACCCCAGAACAAATCTCTATATACATATTAAAAACAACATATATATACTTCTCAATCACTCTCGAATTTTGCCGCCAAACCTCCGTAATGCACTCCAGGAGGTACACTACTGACGTCACGCTGACACGCTAATCGTGCCTAGCGTGATGACGCATGGCACGGCGTTGCCATAGCAACGTCTAAGCGTCCGGCGGTGGAGAAATGGGGAATACCCGATGCTACTGTGCGCATGACAGTAAAAAGATATAGTGTTTTGAAGAAATGTTGCTAACGGCAACCAATAATCACAATAGTCAGCGAGATCACAGACTCACCGGGTATTCCCTAGCAGGAGGCAGCAGTACTTAAAATCATTTGGACCATGGTACACAATGCTGACAGGGTAGTAAATGCATGGACTAAGGACAGCACTAGCCGGGCAAATAAGCGTGTATATCGCATTATTAGCATACTATTATTAGACCAATAGTGTAAAAAATACACATATATGGAAATGTTGCTACACCTGCAGCCCAGAGTTATCCTATTTAAGTGACATCCTAGTCCACCCATAAAGAACCACTATAAAATGAATACAAATTATAGAGTCCTAACCTACTTCAGGCAACTTGGAGTATGGTAAAATGTTTTGGTTATTGAGGAGGTCAGTAGATTAGAAATAAAGATCAAAATAGAATTGGACGCCATCAAACTGCAGAGCTTCCACGTCTTGGAAAATGACACCAGCCAGGAGTGGGTGAGCAAATTGGATGGCATGGTGAGCAAATACCGCAGTGATTTGATAGCTTTCAAAAATAAAAAATTGAACAATGTGGAGAGTGATTACAGGGAACGGCGGGTATACAAATGGCTGTATGGTAAAGATGAGTTGCCATACAGGCGACGTAGAAATCTTAGATCTAAGAACACCCTTAGCATTGTTGACAGCAGTGGAGGTGATTCCTCTGGTGCTGAGACCACTTCGGAGGTCCCAGCACTAAGGGAGAACACACAACAGACACAATCTTCTTCCTCTTTTTTAGGGGTCAGCACGAGGTCCAATATGAAACCACCAATACACAGTACTACCAAAAGAAATCAAAAAGAGGTAGGACACGGAGGGGGGGCCACAAATCAAAATCAGAAACAAACAAAGAAGAAACAAATATAGTATTTAATCTTAGCAGCAGACCATTAAGTGAGGCTGAAATAAAGTTGCTTAACCGAGGTCTATCCTTTGTGCCAACCCCACATGTAGACACTTTTGAGAGGATGGTCGATGTACACAGGTTTCAGCGCCAATTAAAATTGAGAGACCATTTTAGAGAACAAGAATATTCTCCTGAACCATTCAAAAAGAAATCTACATACGAACCACCCCACACTCATGCTTCCATCAGGAATTACACTAGAATACTCACACAAAGTGTTAATGAAGCTTCTAATGTAGCCCCCTACCCTAATTTGACCAAGGGTGAAAGAGATGCTCTTATTGGGTTAAGTAATGATAGATCAGTCATAGTCCGCCCTGCGGACAAGGGTGGTTCTATCGTGGTGCTTGACTATACAGATTATAGACAAGAAGCCCTTAGACAGCTGTCTGACACAACAACATATGTAAAACTTAAAGGGAATCCCACACAGGTATATAAAGCTGCTATTGATAATTTTTTACAATGCAGTTTGGAAGCAGGATTTATCAATGAAAAAGAACTAAACTTTCTGATCACTGAACACCCAATAGTCCCTGTGCTCTATCTACTGCCTAAGGTTCACAAGACGCTAGTGAACCCCCCGGGCAGACCTATCGTTTCTGCCCGAGGATCGGTTTTGACTAACCTTGCCATCTACATTGACTCTTTCCTACAGATTGTTGTTAAAAATACTAGGGCTTATCTACAGGATTCCCCTAGTCTACTCAGGACATTATCTGGTTTTTCTAATTTGCAATATGATGACATTTTGGTAACCATGGATGTTGACAGCCTCTATACTGTCATCCCCCATATTGAGGGGGTGGAGGCTGTCAGATCCATGGTGACTGGCAATGAGTATTATGTGGGTCCCCCGATTGAATTCATTTGTGAACTGTTAATGATCTGTCTAGAGAAAAACTACTTTAAGTTTGAGGATTGTTATTATTTACAGAAAGCTGGCACGGCCATGGGGTCGAATGTGGCACCCACTTACGCCAACATCTATATGGCATGGTACGAGCAAGAACTCATGAAGCCGTTTGAACACTCGCAAGTGATTTATTACACTCGCTATATCGATGATGTGTTCCTTGTATGGCGAGGGGGTGAGCCATCATTGCGGGAGTGGGTGTCACATTTGAACCTCATGGTCAGTCCTATACGATTCAAGCTTGAATTCAGTCTTGAGGGTGTGAATTTTCTAGACCTCAATGTTTTTAAGGTGAATGACTCGGGCAACCTAAGGTTTGGTACCAAGTTGTACACTAAACCAACCGATAGAAATTCATTGTTACATGCCAGCAGCTTTCACCCTAAACACCAGATAAAGGGTATTCTCACCTCCCAACTCACTAGAGCACTGAGAAACAATAGCGAGACACCCCTGCAGAAGATTCAAGTTAAGGAGATGGGTGAGAAATTGAAAAGGAGAGGCTATCCTATGAAAGAAATCTTGGACACCCAAAGGAAACTACTGGGGCCAGATACACAAACGAATACTGGTATTCGCAACAAGGACACATCAAAGCAACTCAACTTGATTACCACATTCACACCTGGATGTGAACGCATATCTAATGCTGCACGTCGCCACTGGCCTGTGGTTGGTATTGACCCCTCCTTACCATTTCAGAATATGACAGCACCTAGGTTGGTGTATCGGAGATCCAGGAATCTGAGGGACATTCTCGTTAAATCTGATCCTGTGAATCACTACAAAACAGAGTCCTGGTTGAAATCATCAAGAAAAGGATGCTTCCCCTGTGGGAGCTGCACCACATGCAACAGCATGCGTAAAGGAGACTCCTTTCAGCATCCCCATAAGAATCAGCGGTATAAAATAAATCATTGCTTGAGCTGTACAAGTACGCATGTGGTTTACATGCTCACCTGTCCGTGTGCCCTGGTGTACATTGGAAAGACAACCACCTCTTTTCGAGACCGGATGGCAAACCATCGTTTTGCGATCCGAGAAGCATTAAAAAATGGAGAATCAGACCAACCCGTGGCACGCCACTGTGCATTACTGAAACACCCGGTGTCCAGCATTAGATCCATGCTTATAGATCATATCCCACCTAACCCAAGGGGAGGGGATAGAGGCAAAACATTACTCCAACGTGAGAGCCGATGGATCTTTAAACTGGATACTCTGGCCCCAAAGGGACTTAACACCACCCTGGATTTTAGCCCTTTCTATTAAACACTACAGATCACTAGTATCTATGTCTTCCAAGTATCGTAGTAGAGGGTGTCCGCTTATTTGACATATACATTTTACCATACTCCAAGTTGCCTGAAGTAGGTTAGGACTCTATAATTTGTATTCATTTTATAGTGGTTCTTTATGGGTGGACTAGGATGTCACTTAAATAGGATAACTCTGGGCTGCAGGTGTAGCAACATTTCCATATATGTGTATTTTTTACACTATTGGTCTAATAATAGTATGCTAATAATGCGATATACACGCTTATTTGCCCGGCTAGTGCTGTCCTTAGTCCATGCATTTACTACCCTGTCAGCATTGTGTACCATGGTCCAAATGATTTTAAGTACTGCTGCCTCCTGCTAGGGAATACCCGGTGAGTCTGTGATCTCGCTGACTATTGTGATTATTGGTTGCCGTTAGCAACATTTCTTCAAAACACTATATCTTTTTACTGTCATGCGCACAGTAGCATCGGGTATTCCCCATTTCTCCACCGCCGGACGCTTAGACGTTGCTATGGCAACGCCGTGCCATGCGTCATCACGCTAGGCACGATTAGCGTGTCAGCGTGACGTCAGTAGTGTACCTCCTGGAGTGCATTACGGAGGTTTGGCGGCAAAATTCGAGAGTGATTGAGAAGTATATATATGTTGTTTTTAATATGTATATAGAGATTTGTTCTGGGGTGTGGAGCTGCACTCTGGTTGTGTGCTATTGTGTATTTGTTTTTGAC
The DNA here is from genome assembly GCF_027579735.1 of Bombina bombina. NCBI lineage: Eukaryota > Metazoa > Chordata > Amphibia > Anura > Bombinatoridae > Bombina > Bombina bombina. The sequence goes on from NC_069499.1 coordinate 1,498,344,543, forward strand.
ATTGACAAAGGCACAATGCAGTGCCGAAACGTTTGTCGGTTTTAACTTGATGCAATAAAGTATTTATATTTTACAATAAAGTCCAGTGAGTGCCTGCTGTTTGGATACTATTTGGAGGAATATTTGCAGCGCACCGTGGCTCTTACTAACAGTATGATGATGCAATCCCCTCTTTGACTTTATATATATATATATATATATATATATATATATATATATATATATAAAAAATTCTTCATTTCAGAACGATAGCAGAAATACATATATTTAAAGGTAATTTTAAAGACAATTTCATTTGCTGAAAAGTGAGACCAATACAATATAAAAAAGTCTACAAAGAAAACTAATACAGATTTATTCCTGTGAACAGAGAAGAAAAAGATAAAAATAAATGTAGGGGGACTACACATATATTATACATCTATTAAACTTCTATAATCAATGCAAATCTAACCTGATTTTACGCAAAGGAAAAATCGCTTGTTAATCTCTTATTTAAGTTATACTTTTTTTAATCTGTTATTTAAGTTATACGTTTTTTTGCCCTTTAATTCTTAAACTTGCCAATTTAATATCAAACACTTTATCTGTCTTTGCTTTACGCCATTTTTTTTTCCAATTTAAAAGCAGAACATTTTAATGGCTTGTTTCAAAGTTGTAATACGCAGGCACTTATTTAAAAAGGATGCTTTTATTCCAAAAGGCTTACATTACTGTAGTTGCTACTAGACCTTGACATTTATGTTCACAGACTGAAATAATTTTGATGTTCCTTTAATAGTTTCTCGCTGACTTATTAACTTGACGCTATATGAATTGTCAGGGTAAGTGAATGCTGAATTAAGATGTGCTTGGAGTGAGAATTAAGCCAGATGATTTATTATATAAAGCTAATTTTATTTGGTGCCCTTATATAAAGATTTCAGTGATAGGAAGGCTTAAGTATAATTTTCTTGATCTGTATAAAGTAATTGAGAAATCAGAAGTATTTTCTGTATTTTGATGATATTTAAGAGTTCGATTTAAAGCAATCAGGGACTCCATTAAAGAGACAGTAAAGTCATAATTAGACATTCATAAATTTAGACAGAGCATACCATTTTAAACAACTTTACAATTTACTTCTATTATTTAATTTGCTTCCTTCTCTTGTTATCCTTTTTCTGAAAGGTTTATCTAGGTAAGCTCAGGAGCAGCAAAGAGCCTCGGTTCTAGCTGTTGATTGGTGGCTGCATATATATTCCAATTGTCATTGGCTCACACCTGTGTTCAGTTCGAAACCAGTAGTGCATTGCTGCTCCTTCAACAAATGATATCAAGAGAATGAATCAAATTTGATAATAGAGGTAAACTGGAAAGTTGTTTAAAATTGTATATTCTACCTATATCATGAAAGAAAAATGTTGGGTTTCATGTCCCTTTAAGATAGTTACAACAATTGTAATGAGATTTATTAGTTACCATGATATATTAGGCAGAATAATTACATATATCTTGCTAAGGGCCTGATATTAACAACCATGGAGAAAAATCATGCAAAATCTTTGGTATTGTTTTTTAGACCTTGTATTGTAATGTAGGAGTCTCTGTTTCACATAAAGAACACTACATAGCAACAAACATTTCTCAAGATAAAATTTGTGTTCCTAAAATTTTTTAAGGGCCTCGCCGTACCAAAGAGTCTCCTTAAAATATCTCACCTGAGTGGCGAGGTGAGGTTTTGAATATCAGGCCCAAAATCTTCAAGACTTTCAAGTAATTACATAAAGCAATTTAGTGGAATGATACAAAGAGAGAAATCACATAAAAGCAGCCTAAGCGTTTGGTAAATAAGCTAACCACAACTAGGGTTGCCAAGCTGTCCTCTATTTAAATACTGGATTGTCTGTAGGTGACTAGGTGTAGGTTGTAGGTGGGGGTCACACTTTAGTCCCTCTCTAAAGCTGTATCTTAGACCCTATCCTGCAACTCACCATATATATTTTTCACAGTTGAATAGTGATTGTATGCCCTTGGCTGCCATAAATGCACAAATCAACTATGTCAAACTTTTTGGTTGCCAGCAACACTCACAACAGTTATTTAACCCTTTAGAATGACAGTAGCACACACCGAGCAGTGGTTTTACTCCCTCATGGTTCCCAGTATAAAATGCAGAGTACTGATTTGATCCCAGTGCATACATGTAACACCCACATATATGTCACATATACGTCATGTAACACCAAAGACTGCCAGAACAGACTGGGATTTTTTATACCATCCTTGGCTTCTAGTATCACATCAATTAGTACATGTTCAGTGTTGCTTCATTCTGGGTCAAATTTGTAATGCAAAGAGGCATAGGAGAACTTTTTTTTATATATATATACAGGTGACCCTCGTTTTGCGCCAGTTCAATTTGCGTTATTTCAGAATAACGCCCTTTATTTTCAGTCATGTGACTGCTATTGAAAAGCACTGAGAAGCAGCACATTGATTAAAATAAGGGCAGGCCAGTAGGTGGAGCTGTCCGATTGTGTTGCAGCAAGGATATGCAAGCCAAGCAGGCTGAAATTAATCAGTGTGAACAGATCAGACCTGAGCTATCGAGCAGTTTTCAAAGCAACAAGATCTAGCAGCTGTGAGGGAAACTTCCCTTTCTTCTTCTATCCCAGCTGCTTGAGGTGAGGGTGCCTATAAATCAGTCCAGACCGGAATGCATAGAATAGCTGCAGAACCGATATTAGCTAAAAGTGTATGCTACTGTTTAAAAAATGTTTTTGTTCATTAAACTTAGTTTGATGATATATTCTGTGTTGTGTGATTATTTGATACTGCTTATAATGCTGTTTAGCATTTATAGTCTTTATTTCAAAGCTTTAAAAATAATGTATTATAGGTTACTTATGTCAATTTTGAGAGGGGCCTGGAACCTAACTCCCTCACTTCCCATTGACTTACATTGTAAACTGGGTTTCAATTTACAATGGTTTCTATTTACAACCATTCCTTCTGGAATCTAACTACGGCGTAAGTTGAGGGCTACCTGTATTTATTTAAATCCAGCAATGTTTCCAAAATATATACACACATTCAGTACCACGCAGGGTAAAAGAAAAGGAAATTACAAAGATTGTACGAATGGGCCCCGTAAAACACCCAAGTTTAACTAAGCATATATATTTTCTTATGCTCACATTGTTGGAATTGTGTATTTTATCTACAGCTTAACACAAAATACGTCATAAAAATATCCTTATCGATGTGCAGTAATAATTTCTGGTGCAATATAATAAAATTTCTTGATGATCATATTACTTATATATCAATTTTTAAACAGAAATATCAAGCAAAGACTGTTGTACTTAATTCTTTTTACTACATAATTTGCATTTTTATTAAATCCAAGGATATATTCCACATCATATAGTTCCTAGATATTTCTGATTAGTATTACATCCATACTCTATTTGGATGTATACAAAAATAAAAGGAAAGGAAAAGAAAAGAGAGAAAAAATTGGATATTTCTCTTCCCCCCTTCTGAGATCAAAGTTTATTTCCAAATTACTGTTCTGTCCAAAATCTCGGGAATACCCCCAATTGAGACATGTAGCTAAATGCTTGTAGTTTTCTAAGTGGGGCTATTAGTTGTAGTTGTATCTCTGTCGGGTATGACTTGATTAGTCTTGTCCATTTACCTAGATAAAGATTTAAAGATTTTTCTATATTTGCCGATACTAGATATTGTTCCATTATTATTAGATCTAGGATTTCCTTGGAAAACCTATAAAAGGACAGGGCCAGTTTTTCTTTCCAATTTGCAAGAATTAGATTTCTTCCTAGTAAAATAACTGTTTATAGTTTCTCTCTACTGGGCACAGGAAGAAAATGGTTTTCCTGTCTATTTGAAAGTTCCCAGAGCCAGAAACAATGTAATAAATCTGCCGGCACAAAATTACATCTAATGCAACTTGAAGGATTGCTTAGAGACCATCTACCAATTTGTGCTGGCGTTATATAAGCTCTATTTAAGAGTATACACTGTGATTCTCTCCATGTCATTATAAAATAGGATCTATTAACCAATTCAAAGCTATTCTTAATGTCAACTATGGTTATAGAGGGAAAATCTTTTGCCCATGTTACTTGTAGGTGCTTCAACTGTTGTTGATCAGCATTATTAATTAAAATGTTATATAAGAAACAGTTTGAATCAGAGTTCTTTGTAATTTGGCAAAATTAATGTCTTAATTGGAGATATGCAAAGAAACTATGTTTATGGACCGCAAACTTTCGTTTAAGAGTTTCAAATTATTTCATAGAATCTGATCTTTCTTCTTTCACTTGGATTAAGTTCCTAATGCCTTTATTGGACCATTCTATAAACACTATAGAATTAATACCCAGTAAAAATTCTGGATTCCCCCTTATTGGTAGAAATTTAGATAATCTATAGTCTACCTGGATCTCGCTCGTATATTTCTTCCATGCCAGGATGGGGCCTTTAAATATATGCATTTTAAGAATATGATCTGGAATTGAGGTGCTGGTACAATGGATAATGGCTTTCAGTGTAAATGGTGCTATAATTTTGGATTCAATTTCTAAGTTAGATATGTACTGTTTTTCAGTAATCCAGTCCAGTACCACCTTTACTAAAACTGATGTTATATAATTTTAAATTGGGTAAAGCTAGACCTCCCGCAGAAGTATGTAGACTTAATTTTATTGCAGAAATCCTAATTTGTTTTTGTTGCCAAATAAAATTAGCCGCCATTTAATTAAAATGTATGATGTCTTTAGTATGAATAATAAATGGAAAATTTTGTAGAAGGTATAGAAGCTTAGCAAAGAGGTTCAGAACTATTCTAGCCGATAAAGAGATTGGTAGCTGGGTCCATCTTTTAAGGCTCTCGTTCAGTCTGGAAAATAGGGGGGGGGGGATTCAGGTCATACCATCTATCTGGGTCTTTACATATTTTAATTCCAAGATAGATAATTGTATCAACCATTTTGAAAGGGCATTGATATCCTTTTAATCTTGGTGGTGAGATCCATAGGATCTCTAATTTATCCAGATTAATTTTATAACCTGAAAATGATCCAAATAGATCCACAAGCTCAATGAATTGTTTAATAGAGGATTTTGTATTACTCAAAAATAGTAACAGGTCATCTGCAAAAAGAGTCAATACAGATTTATAATCTCCGACAAGGATGCCCGCCATCTCCTGGCGTAGGAGAATTTCAATGGTTCCAATGAAATGTTGAAAAGGAGGGGTGATAACAGATACCCCTGTTGTGTCCTTCTCTCTAGAGTAAAATTTTCAGTAAGGCAATTATTGATTTTCAGGTTAGAGATAGGTTTTTAGTAAAATAATTGGATTATTTTTAAAAAGTTCCCCTGGTATTCAAATTGTCCCAGAGTCATAAAAAGATGGTCCCAGCTAATTAGGTTGAATGCCTTCTCGGCATCGACCGAGAGTATTGCTAAAATCGAGTCTGGCATAGGAGAACTTTAAAATGTTTCTGATATTTAGAGGACATTTAAGTGTCCACTATTTTTGTATAGATTTTACTGGACTATTTGGATGACTACTGGATACCTGATCCCTAACCACAACAATGGCCTATATTTAATAAAAAAATTGGGAGCAGGGGGCCAAGCAGGGAAATGGCTGCACACTACACTAACTAGGCTCTGTAGCTTCATCTCTCCCATCAGGGTCACATTGGAGATTACCCAGCTGAAACCACAATTCCACGCACTGCCCACTTTGACAGGCTCCGGTACTTAGAGGTTGCAGCCCACGGACCACTCGGCAATGTCACAACAGTGAAACCTCAAGCCAGCTGTATTGGGCCTATAAACAGCGCAAGGGAACATGCTTGAGAGATCCTTCATTGCAGCACATACATCACGTGGGAGCCGCGGCCACAAATAGACCATCTACTCACAGCAAACCTGTTGGAGGACGGAGTACTGCTATAGCAGTCTGACCACTACGGCCCCCCTTCCCTACACTGGGGCAACAAGTAAGACGCAATAGCGTCTGCTGCCAAAAACGCATCTCCGGCTGGGCCACTTGGGAGCTGCAATCATCTCCACTATCAGCAAGCAATCACCACAGCCCGGGTCTGCATAAACCCCCTATCACACCTGAAGTGCGGAGTGAACTGTAAACATAAGCACTGCTGCATATGCACACTGCAGGGCCCCAAGCTCCGGCCTAAATAGACGCAGCTAGTGTTCGCCACCGCAAAGTAAATCACCAGGAGATAGTAACAAGGGGTGCTGCGCTGGGCTTTCATAACTCCACACACACACTTGCCACTGTAGCCCCATAAAAAAGCTAGCATCTTAAGCACAGAAGTAAGAACTACACTGAACTCCTAGCACATATATTGCAGTCTGCTCTTATTTTAAAGGAGGCAATTTATACGCTCAAGATTTTACAATGCTATCAGTGTAGTCATAACAGGCACTGTATATGTGTTTAAGAAATTGGCGACAAGTTGCACTACCACACAGCTACCACACAGATAATTACTTCACTATAGCTTAGCACTATACCTGTGCAACTTTACCCTTTACTTTATAAACAACCTTCTTTAAGACCTCACCTATTGGAAGCCAGCTAATTAAGCAACCAGTTTACCTCTGGATTATTTTAGTGCACATTGGATTGCCCTGCAAGAAAACTACTAAAATGGAGAAACCTTTTAAAGCCACAACATTGAATCAATATTTAAAAGTAACAGATCCCATCCTAGAGAACCAATCTGAACCTCACAAAAAGCAAGCTCCTGCTCAAACACATGATCTTTCTTTGAACACAAGCTCAAACATAACTAAAGAAGATCTGAAAACAATATCATCTACGGACGATATCAAAGAGGCATCTTCAGCGAACTGTGCAAAGACATTACGCAGGTCAAGCATCGATTATCCAAGCTTGAAGGTACCCAAACTATGCTTTGTGATGATGTACAACAATCTGCTAAACAATTACACAATCATAAAGAAACCATCAGTTTCCTGTTAGATAAAGTTGAAGACCTCGACAATCGCTACAGAAGAAAAAACATTAGGATCAGGGGCATTCCAGAATCAATAAATCCAACTGCACTTCAAGGCTGTCTCCAGGATCTGTTCCGCACAATTAAAGGAACACTGTCTGCTCCAGAAGTGATCCTAGAGAGGGCTCACTGTGCTCTTAGACCTTCAAGGCTCTGTCATCGGTCCACTTCTCAATCTATACGTCATCATTAGGTCCCTTAATAAAGTCCCACGGGTTTCAATATCATTTGTATGCCAATGACACCCAAATCTACCTCTCTGCACCAGACCTACCTCCTTCCTTACTAACCCGTGTCACTAACTGTCTTTCTCATATCTCATCTTGGATGTCCTCTCACTACCTTAAGATAAATCTCTCCAAAACTGAACTCCTTATTTTCCCCCTTCTTTCAAAATCTCCACCCCCCCCCAATTTTTTATAACTGTTGATAATTCCATCATTACCCCTACCCAGCATGCCCGATGTCTTGGGGTCACACTTGACTTTTCCTTCACTCCTCACATTTAGTCCTTGGCTAAAGCCTGTCGCTTCCACCTTAAAAACATCTCTAAAATTAGACATTTCCTTACACAAGAAACAACTAAGATTTTAATCCACTCTCTCATCCTTTCCAGTCTCGAGTACTGCAACTCCGTCCTCTCTGGTCTACCTAGCTGCCGCCTAGCTTCTTTACAATCCATAATGAATTCCTCTGCCAGGCTCATCTTCCTTACACATCGCTCTTCATCAGATTGCAAAACGGATCTTGTCGGTAAAGGCTGTAATGCAAGCTTTTTAGCCTCACCGCAAAACTCGTAATGGCAGCGCTATGGAGATCCAATGAAAAAATTTCATTTTTACAAGTGTGGGACTGATGTTGCATTACAGGCTAAAAGGCTTGCGGTAAAGCTATATCGACAAGACTCGTAATGGCTGCAGTGCTGTTTTAATGCTGAAATTACAATTTTTTTCAGCGTTAAAACACCAACGCAAACTCATAATCTAGGTGATAGTTCTTTGGGAAACATCAGTCCCTTCCTACACACACACATAAATTTATATTATATACAACTTAGATACAGAGGCTTTATGGAATGGGAAGATTTGGTAACTTGTGGAAAGTAGTTCATCAGCATTTTGCGACAGAGCCAAAGCAGGAGGGGTGGGTTTGGGTTTAAAGCATTGGCGGGCAGAAAGCTGGGTATGAATGTGGCTAGCTGGGTCAAGGAAGTGGTTGGGTCATCTCCTGGACAGAGCTTGATCCAGTCCCTTAAAACTGTGAGCCAGATAAGTATTTTATTATTACACTATTTATAGCAATAGTTGAATTACCTGGATTTATAGATGTCATATAGGAGAACTGCAGAATTATCTGTAGACAAAACCTGGGGTCAAAGCCAGGAGGAGAAGTCCAAAACCAGTTGTATAAGCAGAGGGGTGAGAAGTCCAACAACTAGTATATCAATCCAAGCAACTTGTATCTCAATAGGGTTAAACAGGTAGCGTGGTCCAAACTTTTTGCCAAGGTCAGGGTCAGGATTTCAGGTCAGGTACAGTATACTTTGGTCTCCATGAAACAGCAACCAAGCACTGAATGAAAGTCTAATGATCATTACCAGTGACCCAACCCGATGAACAACTCTCTTCAGGGGCGTATTATGGCCTAGGCCAACAAGGCCGGTGCCTAGGGCAGCAGATTTGGGAGGGGCAGCACATCTGCCCTATCCTATCCTCTAAAAGCCAGCACACAGTACAGTGAGCGATAAAGTGCAGGCTTTTACAGAAAAGACAAGGCACATGCACTGATTAAGGTCACTCTTTACAGGCAGTGCTCATTTAAACCGTTGCTTCATTTAGAGCCGCCGGCATTTTTGCAGTGGAAGCGTTCTTGGTGAGAAACTTGCCTGGGGATATGCTTACAAGGTGAGGCTGGAGAAGACCTTGTGCCGATATGCTGCCGCCCCTTGTCAGCTGTGGTGGATCTGGGAGTGCTTATTGCAGGTCTTAGTAGATAACAGACTGGATGCGTCTGTGCACTGCTTAGATCAGCTTGTGATGTCTAATCGCAAACTCTCAGCGCTAATGTATGTTAGCTACTAATATCTAGCTTTCTCTGCATTCATGAACCCACAAAGTAAATAGTAAACGGACACATAAAAAGTTTCATTGCTTGAATGATGGTAATTACTGTATGTTATTGCTCGTAAAGGGCAGTGATAGTTTTCAAAGAGTATTCTTCTTTACTTCCTCTCTCCCTCCCTTCCTCTCTCTCTCTCTCCCTCCCTTCCTCCCTCCCTCCCTTCCTCAACTCACTCCCTCCGTTCCTTCCTTCCTTCTTTCTCTCAACTCCATCCCTTGCACCCTTCTATCTCTCCATTCTTTCCCTCCCCCATGTTCTCCTCTCCCTCCCCACTTTTCTCTTCTTTCTCCCTCCCTTCCTTATTTCCTTTCCCTTCTTTTTCTCCCCTCCTCTTCTTTTCTCTCCCTTCTCTCACGGAGAAAATGGTATGAGATGCATGCAATTCAACCCACCTGTATGCAAGTGTTTTGCTAGCCATTTTCTTTTGAATTGTTATGGAAAAAAACAAGAAAAAAAAAACATTTTACACACTGACCCAAAAAAATATTAAGGGGAAAAAGGCCTAAAACCTTTTCCTTTTTGTTGGGGGGGGGGGGGGCAGAACAAAACCTAAATACGCCCTTGACTCTCTTTCTACCCCCAGTCCTGTTACTTGAGGTAAGTGGGAAATCCAGGGTCTGATAATCAATGAGAAGAGGCATATATGTGAAGCCACCAATAAGTAGTGCATTACTATGCCTGAGCCTACCTAAGTATGCTAAAGGATACCAAGAGAACAAAGTAAATTTTATAAAAGAAGTAAACTGAAAGTCACTTAAAATGTCATGCACTATGTAAACCATGAATGTTTAATTTTGACATTCATGTCCCTTTAATGTTTCTATACAAAACTATATACATCTTAATTTTAATTTAATAACATATTTATATTTCTGCATTCATTTGTGAGATTTTATGGATTGCGCACCTCTCACAATTATGGATGTTAATGATACGACACGCCATTAGCAAATCTGTGGGAACTAGAGGTGAAGCAAGTCTCAATGAATTTCAAATATGATCTCAACTTCATTTTGATGACCCACCTCAACCTCACAAGTGTTTAGGAATCTAGACCAATGTCAAGCTAAGTTAACAGCAGTAACAAATGAAAGCTATGTTAACCCCTTAAGTAAAATGGACCTAGGAACTATGTCACGCAGTACTTTGCCCAGCGTACCTATGTCTAGCACTTTGGCGCATGCTCCAGTGTCTGCTGTCAGCTTTGACAGTAGAGACTGCAGCTGGAGACAGATGTCATCTGCCTTCATATAGTAAGAGATCGCTGATTGTGCTACCTAGCCATTTGAATGCAGATCGCCAATACAGACAGTGTCACTGTCTGTATTGGGTGCAGTAGTGCCGAGGGAGGCAGGCGGGCCTTCTATCGCAGGAGGGGGGTGGGTGGGATGTGAGGATACACTAAGTTCCGGAAACATTTTTAGTAGGGGACAATTAGAGGGGGCAGCGGGTCTCTAAGTTGAGATCGCTTGAAGGGGTAGCTGAGGTGAGGGTGGGGGGATCCCTACAATACATAAAAAAAATATTTAAAAAAAAAACAAAACCCCCCCAGACTGCACATTGGCATGTTGCCAGAAACACATATGGTGGTGCAGTAGGAAGGGAGATATTTCTGAGGGACAGGGAGGTGGGAGGTGAGAAGGGATCCCTACACTACAGAAAATAAATCATTTTAAAAAACAAAACAAAAGCCCTAATTGCATACTGGCAAACTGGCTGCCAGTACCTAAGGTGGTGGAAGATGACGTCAACCAGTTAGAGCGGGAGGGAAGAGAGCTGTTTTGGAGGGATCAGGGAGTTTGTAGGTGTCAGGTGGAAGGGTAATCACTGCACTACAATACATTTTACCCTTAGCAGCTAACCCATTAACCCCTTCACTGATGGCAATTAGTGGCCTTCTAATTACCAAAAATCAATGGCAAAGCCAAGCATGTCTGCCAGAGAAACTTTTACAACCATTTGTCTTATGACTGCGGTAGTTGTGTGTAAATAATTTTGGTTTGAAATCCAAAGTTTATGAAAAAGTTAACTATTTTTTTATATGATGGCATTTGGCTGTCAGATGGGGTATAAAATATAACAAGATATATAGTTTTGGGGGTCAATTTTGAGAATTTGGCCAGTTCTGCTATACCAAATGAGAGTTACACCATTGCATTATTTTAGACATAGCTACAGATAAAGACCTTAAAATTATCAAAAATAATAAAAACCATATACTGTAGATGTTTGGTCTTCGCTGGTCTAAGCTGAATCAGAGGATGCCAATAAACACATTTTGAAATTTTTTTTCAATTAATCTGTTTATATTTTTTTTCCTGATACTTTATTGGTCGCACTCAGACACTCTGTAATTGCATTGCACTCAGATGTACGGTATGCTGTAATTTATAGTTCAGATACAGGTGATACTCCAAACAATGTAACAGTATAAGTGCAAATCTGCTCGTATATGATCCACTGTTAAATAGAGAACATTGAACTCCTGACTTAAGGTATAAATAGTATGGACAGTGAAAAAAACGGTATCTAAGTATATAAAGATTACCTGGTGTCCGTTGTATATCTCTTCGTGGGTAGTGAGAAAATTACCTTATGTCCGTTGTATGTCTCTACGTGGATGGTGAGGCTCCTTGTGATCGGAAATAGAGACACTCCTCAGTCTCTTGTGAGAAAAGCTTGAATACTGATAAGAGGATCCATTACAAGGAAAAAACAAACAGCGGACACTAAATTTTAATTATACAATGATACAACACTATATATATATAAAGAATATAGTAAGTCTGAGTACAGCGGCAGTGATTCACACCGGAAGACAGTAAATCACGGTACAAATACAGCAATTTTCAATAAAGGGTAGCTAGCCATTATAACATGAGATCCACTAATAATGAGCGAGAGAAGGTGAATAAAACACTCTAACATAGTGAATCTGAACAGGGATTAGAATCACATACCCAACAAAAGGTTTGGGAACAACAGCTGGAATAGCTGACTAATTTGGCTAGGTCTATACATAGAATAGGGAAATGCTGGTAGTAGACAATATACTATCTGTAATCAGAGGATAGAGGAGACAAAATTCCATTTACAAAGCCAGCACGGAATACACTTAATAGCTAAGCAAAGAATAGAGAATAGATAGTAAATAGGCAATATTAGCCATCTTAATACAGTAGCAACTATCATTGCGATATATTAGTGCATTGCTAAAAGTGTGGTTGGGATGCTGTCGTATAATGAGAATGCTGTATTGATGGTGTAACACATATATTGTTAAAATATGAGTTGACAGGTCGGATTCGCCATTATTGCAATTCTCAATAGACAGACAGCAAAACCGAAACAGTGATGGTTAATGGCAACCATAAGACAAGCTGGGGAAAAAAATGTAAATATAAACCAGAAATGGAATACCAGATATCCGTAACTGTCATCTGTTAACACAGGAGGTTATGAAGGTAGTGGGTGTATTACAACCAATGAATGACAAAAAGAGGGGAGGAGGGATTACACACACACATACAGGTAACCAATTAGGTTGTGAGGGAGCATATAAAGCTTCACAGGTGAGTCAAAATAATTGAGTCTATGAATAAGGCACATCAGCCGAAACGCGTCAGCCTGGCCTGTTTGTGACACGTATATATGTTTTATAACACTTGTTACTGCACGTAAGCTACCAAGTTTTTAATTGTGTTTAATAAAATAATATGTTTTACTTAAGCAGCACTACTTCTCTTTTTTTAACATCAAGAGTCTACCTGAAGCAGAAAGCCGTGTCAAAACGGCTTCACTAATAAAAAGTTTGGTGAGCTATTCTGAACAGTTCTTTATTCGTTCTGGAGTAGGTTAGACATAAGATCCCCATATACATGAATATTTCTGGACTCTACATCTCCAGGACTCTTACCTTTAGCTAACAAGTTTCATACTTAAGTATGTTGAAGTTGTTCCTAATTTTAAATGGCTTATGGGTAAGTTGAGACTTACTTTAGACTTTAGCACAATCTTAGATTTATAGTATAGAATGAGGGTCTACAGAAACTTAATACGCTTTAATGGCTTGTGTATAAAATTTTGATAGGTAGATATGTTGGTTTTAATGTTTCTTCAAGAAGCTGCCGGATCTGTGTTGTAATATAATCTTTACATGCTGCACAACTGAACTATTACCAATATATCTTGTATATAGGGTATTCATGTCAATTTACTCATTTTCTCTTGGAAACTACCTTTTGGTTGCTGTCTGGTATTTTATATCTAGACAGACATACCCCATAATAATTGCATTTGAATAAGACACATATATCTATCTATTTATCTATACCAACTCTCAGCTCATACTTAGGCCTTACCCTATTACACATATTCCAAGAAGACCCGGTCTATCCAATTAATCTGTCTTATTACTTCTTCTCTGGCATGAGTATTGTTCTCTTACCATTGCCCCCCCCCCCACCCTTGAGATTGTTTATTTGATAAACAAAAGAAAATATATCCTACCTTTTGCATTCCCATTCTACTAAGCTATATATACTACTCTAGAAGCAAATGTTTACTTTAGTGTTACTAGAAGGCATGTCATCAAGTGAAGATTATATAGAATAATGATTTGCACTGATATCTCAACCCAGAAACTAAGGTTTTACATAAAAGCACAATAGTTCTTGGGTTTCCATTAAAGTTTCCCCAGTTATTATTACATTTACTCCTTACCTGGCATAAGAAACAACCCTTGTGGCTGCTATATGTTATTAATTAGTGCTGATTATTCATGCATAGACCTCCACACTACTTGATGCCTAAGTATATGTCACAGCATGTTTCTCTCTCATTAATACTATCCCCTACCCTCTAATATTAAACATCTTTCCTCTACATTGTACCATAAGTCTCATCAGGCCCATAAGTGACCTTCAGTGTTATAAGAGGACCTGATACTATAATTAATAGCAAAAAAGAATAAAATGAGGTTTCATTTATTTATGTACTATCATAATTGCTGAATTTGTTTTTCTTCATTTGTATTTACTATGTTTACGCTGATATTTAACTAGATTTGCCTACTTAGCAGGGGGATTTTCTGATACTATGGTAGCAACGGTCTGTAATTACTCACTCTCAGTATGTTGAGATATTTTTTCTACAAGGTACATTTATTTGGATGTTTAACAACATGCCTAGCTGTAATTCCATCAGATGTAATATTATTTTGCCACTACCTATTAGATGTGTGTGACCAACTCTTACTTAACCGTACATCTGTTTGAGTAGACGTTTTTTTTTTCATACCTGCTGTTACTGTATATTGATGTACATTTCTGTATGTTATCAGCTATACAAACCTCAATAAAAAATGTATTAAAAAAAAATAAAAAAAAATAAATGGAAGAGTTAGTTATAGCATTTGGCCAAATTATGATAGGCCAAGGACCATGTTAAAATCCCTTTCTCCCTGGGTCTCTAAACTAGTGCCACACAGTGTATGCCTTCAACCAAACACACTGAGATACAAAGAAGGGGGATACCGACCCTTTGTAATTTGCCTAGACACATACAAAACACGGAAATGGACTATACTCTCGGACTGGGTACACATCCTATGACCCTGCAAAACTCACAGCCCTGGGTGCTCACCAGCACTCATAGATAGCTGCACAGCTTTCAGGGACTCAGGCAGTTCACCCTAGAGAAGCCTGGGTACAAAGCTTATAGGGAAAATTTACAGAACAAAATTATTAACACAACACAGAAAGTCATGCTTTTTAGCGCCAAAAATAACTGCAGGAATGGGGGAAGGAGTTGTATTTTTTTTTTAGTTAATAAGCTCCTTTGCTTGTAATAATGTACAGAGGTCTAATCATCCATGTGTCCATTGCCCCTGTCCCATCCTGCTATAGTATTTCTAATGACAGCCAGTCAGGCACTAAATGCAGGAGATGTTGTTTTAACATTGTAAAATAGTTGTTTTCATCATTTGAATCCTATAATGTAAGATGTATGTTAATTGTCTATATTAGCTGTTCCCATTTGAAATAACAGTAACAAATCCGAATCCAATATTCAGCCAAACCGAATGATTGAAAAAATCGCCTATGCACATGTCTATTTATTTGTCACCCAGTTAACTTGGTAATTCTGGTTGCATATCATGAAACAATTGAAGAAATATAGCATACATAGATATATAAAGTTCAATACCAATGTGCACAGGTAAGCTAACTTATGCATGGTATAAAATGAGTTTAATATCTATTCAAATACCCTGGGACATGTGCTAAATATAATGTGATTGATAGACAATCTTGAGGGTGCCAATTGACTCATAATGGGCTAGATTTCAAGTGGAGTGGAAATTAACGCTCCCGCTCGAGCGTTCACATAGTTAGATCCCCCATTGCAAATCAGGTTTATTGGCAAAATGTACAGACTTTCAGCTGTTTGCAACGAACAATTCAAACAAAAGCAATTGAAATAACTAAACACAATGAATGCTTCAAGTGGTTTCCCCAAATTCAACTGAAAATGCAACTTTTAATGAATTCTGTAGTCTCAAAATGATTTAACCCCCTAAATAGAATCCCTCACAATGGCACAAATATGCAAAACTGGTGTTGTTTCAAGCCCATCTGATGGAGCTAATCAAGGGCACCAGGTGTGCTTTACCTAGAACACATGAAATATCTGAACTGGTTAGGGGTTTGTTGAGTGTCACGTTTGACTGCATTTTAGAAATATGGCTAAGTCAAAAGAAGAAGTCCTGGAAGATACTACAGTAGCTATCAAAGTCACCTGACTTGAACCCCATAGAAAATGTCTGGTGGGATTTGAAGAAGGTGGTTGAAGCACGCAAACCCAAGAATATTACTGAACTGGAGGACATTGCTCATGAGGAATGGGCTAAGATTTCTCAGGAACACTGGCATCTCGTTTGCAGCAGGTCATAACAGCAAAAGGGTGCTCTACTAAGTACTAAAGATGTTTGTCATGAAGCGGTTAAATAATTTTGAGACTGCAGAATTCATTATTGTTGATATATATATATATATATATACAGTATCCCACAAAAGTGAGTACACCCCTCACTCATCTTTTTATGTGACAACACTGAAGAAATTACACTTTGCTACAAGTAGTGAGTGCACAGCCTGTATAACAGTGTAAATTTGCTGTCCCCTCAAAATAACTCAACAAATAGCCATTATTGTCTAAACCATTGGCAACAAAAGTGAGTACAACCCTAAGTGTGACCACCATTATTTTCCAGCACCGCCTTAACCCTCTTGGTCATGGGGATCACCAGAGCTTCATAGGTTGCCACTGGAGTCCTCTTCCTGGTGGATGTTAGAGACCTTGCATTCCCCCACCTTCCGTTTGAGGATGCCCCACAGATGCTCAATAGGGTTTAGGTCTGGAGACATGCTTGTCCAGTCCATCACCTTTACTCTCAGCTTCTTTAGCAAGGCAGTGGTCGTCTTGGAGGTGTGTTTGAGGTCATTATCATGTTGGAATACTGCCCTGCGGCCCAGTCTCCAAAGGGAGGGGATCATGCTCTGTTTTTTAATACGTCACAGTACATGTTGGCATTCATGGTTCCCTCAATGAACTGTAGCTCCTCAATGCCAGCTGCACTCATGCAGGCCCAGACCATAACACTCCCACCACCATGCTTGACTGTAGGCAAGACACACTTGTCTTTGTACTCCTCACCTGGATGCCGCCACACATGCTTGATACCATCTGAACCAAATAAGTTTATCTTGGTCTCATCATACCACAGGACATGGTTCCAGTAATCCATTTCCTTAGTCTGCTTGTCTTCAGCAAACTGTTTGCAGGCTTTCTTGTGCATCATCTTTAGAAGAGGCTTCCTTCTGGGACGACAGCCATGCAGACCAATTTGATGCAGTGTGCGGCTTATGGTCTGAGCACTGACAGGCTGACCCCCCACCCCTTCAACATTTGCAGCAATGCTGGCAGCACTAATATGTCTATTTCCCAAAGACAACCTCTGGATATGACGCTTGATAAAGGCCTGATAACAGGCCAAAACGCATTGACATTCAACTGGTAAGCTCCTTTTTAATACCCTAATTAGGTGTTTAAGCTGATTTGTAACTATTGTTTCTTCTGTTTCCCACAGGTACATTCAGGACTTTTTTCACCACCAGATGGAACTTCACTAATAGGATATATAGAAGGACCAGCGCTCCACCACGTAATTTTAGATACTTACCACATTAACGGCTAGATTTATAGTATCTAACGCTGGCTTTTTTCCCACCGCACCTTTTAAATACCGCTGGTATTTAGAGTTCACAGAAGGGCTGCGTTAGGCTCCAAAAAGGGACCGTATAGCATATTTACCGCCACTGCAACTCTCAATACCAGCGGTGCTTACGGACGCGGCCAGCTTCAAAAACGTGCTCATGCACGATTTCCCCATAGAAAACAATGGGGCATTTTGAGCTGAAAAAAAACCTAACACCTGCAAAAAAGCAGCGTTCAGCTCCTAACGCAGCCCCATTGTTTCCTATGGGGAAACACTTCCTAAGTCTGCACCTAACACCCTAACATGAACCCCGAGTCTAAACACCCCTAACCTTACACTTATTAACCCCTAATCTGCTGCCCCCGCTATCGCTGACCCCTGCATATTTTTTAACCCCTAATCTGCCGCTCCGTACACCGCCGCAACCTACGTTATCCCTATGAACCCCTAATCTGCTGCCCCTAACACCGCCGACCCCCTACTATAATAAATTTATTAACCCCTAAAGCTAAGTCTAACCTTAACACTAACACCCCCCTAAATTAAATATAATTTAAATCTAACTAAATAAATTAACTCTTATTAAATAAATTATTCCTATTTAAAACTAAATACTTACCTGTAAAATAAACCCTAATATAGCTACAATATAAATAATAATTATATTGTAGCTATCTTAGGCCTAGATTTGGAGTTTGGCGGTAGAAGGGCTGTTAACGCTCTGCGGGATTTTTTCTGGCCGCACCATAAATTTAACTCTGGTATCGAGAGTTCAAACAAATGCTGCGTTAGGCTCCAAAAAAGGAGCGTAGAGCATTTTTACCACAAATGCAACTCTCGATACCAGAGTTGCTTACGGACGCGGCCAGCCTCAAAAACGTGCTCGTGCACGATATCCCCATAGGAAACAATGGGGCTGTTTGAGCTGAAAAAAAACTAACACCTGCAAAAAAGCAGCGTTCAGCTCCTAACGCAGCCCCATTGTTTCCTATGGGGAAACACTTCCTACGTCTGCACCTAACACTCTAACATGTACCCCGAGTCTAAACACCCCTAACCTTACACTTATTAACCCCTAATCTGCCGCTCCCGCTATCGCTGACCCCTGCATATTTTTTTTAACCCCTAATCTGCCGCTCCGTAAACCGCTGCAACCTACGTTATCCCTATGTACCCCTAATCTGCTGCCCTAACATCACCGACCCCTATATTATATTTATTAACCCCTAATCTGCCCCCCACAACGTTGCCGACACCTGCCTACACTTATTAACCCCTAATCTGCCGAGCGGACCGCACCACTACTATAATAAAGTTATTAACCCCTAACCCGCCTCACTAACCCTATCATAAATAGTATTAACCCCTAATCTGCCCTCCCTAACATCGCCGACACCTAACTTCAATTATTAACCCCTAATCTGACGACTGGAGCTCATCGCTACTATAATAAATGGATTAACCCCTAAAGCTAAGTCTAACCCTAACACTAACACCCCCCTAACTTAAATATAATTTACATCTAACGAAATTAATTAACTCTTATTAAATAAATTATTCCTATTTAAAGCTAAATACTTACCTGTAAAATAAATCCTAATATAGCTACAATATAAATTATAATTATATTATAGCTATTTTAGGATTAATATTTATTTTACAGGCAACTTTGTAATTATTTTAACCAGGTACAATAGCTATTAAATAGTTAAGAACTATTTAATAGTTACCTAGTTAAAATAATAACAAATTTACCTGTAAAATAAATCCTAACCTAAGATATAATTAAACCTAACACTACCCTATCAATAAATTAATTAAATAAACTACCTACAATTACCTACAATTAACCTAACACTACACTATCAATAAATTAATTAACCCCTTAATGACCACAATGTACCCTGTATGTCACTGGTCGTTAAGGGTTTTTTCAGGACATAATAGCACAAATCTAGAAAGAACACGCTATTATTGCCCTCCCTCCAGCAGGCTTTGTGGAATAGAGCAGTCTCAACGCTGCTGGCTAGACCGTGCTATAAAACAATCAAGTCCCAAAAAAAGGCCAGTGACATACAGGGTACGTCGCTGGTCCTTAAGGGGTTAAACACAATTCCTACAAATAAATACAATTAAATAAACTAGCTAAAGTACAAAAAATAAAAAAGAACTAAGTTACAAAAAATAAAAAAATATTTACAAACATCAGAAAATTATTACAACAATTTTAAACTAATTACACCTACTCTAAGCCCCCTAATAAAATAACAAAGACCCCCAAAATAAAAAATTCCCTACCCTATTCTAAATTAAAAAAGTTAAAAGCTCTTTTACCTTACCAGCCCTGAACAGGGCCCTTTGCGGGGCATGCCCCAAGAATTTAAGCTCTTTTGCCTGTAAAAAAAACACATACAATACCCCCCCCCCAACATTACAACCCACCACCCACATACCCCTAATCTAACCCAAACCCCCCTTAAATAAACCTAACACTAAGCCCCTGAAGATCTTCCTACCTTGTCTTCACCATCCAGGTATCACTGATCCGTCCTGGCTCCAACATCTTCATCCAACCCAAGCGGGGGTTGGCGATCCATCATCCGGTGGCTGAAGAGGTCCAGAAGAGGCTCCAAAGTCTTCCTCCTATCCGGCAAGAAGAGGACATCCGGACCGGCAAACATCTTCTCCAAGCGGCATCTTCGATCTTCTTGCATCCGGTGCGGAGCGGGTCCATCTTGTTCCGATCAGCCAATAGAATGCGAGCTCAATCTGATTGGCTGATTGGATCAGCCAATAGGATTGAACTTGATTCTGATTGGCTGATTCCATCAGCCAATCAGAATATTCCTACCTTAATTCCGATTGGCTGATAGAATCCTATCAGCCAATCGGAATTCAAGGGACGCCATCTTGGATGACGTCCCTTAAAGGAACCATCATTCGTCGGGAGACAACGGAAGAAGAGGATGGATCCGCGTCGCCTGCTTCAAGATGGACCCGCTCCGCACCGGATGCAAGAAGATCGAAGATGCCGCTTGGAGAAGATGTTTGCCGGTCCGGATGTCCTCTTCTTGCCGGATAGGAGGAAGACTTTGGAGCCTCTTCTGGACCTCTTCAGCCACCGGATGATGGATCGCCAACCCCTGCTTGGGTTGGATGAAGATGTTGGAGCCAGGACGGATCGGTGATACCTGGATGGTGAAGACAAGGTAGGAAGATCTTCAGGGGCTTAGTGTTAGGTTTATTTAAGGGGGGTTTGGGTTAGATTAGGGGTATGTGGGTGGTGGGTTGTAATGTTGGGGGGGGGGTATTGTATGTGTTTTTTTTACAGGCAAAAGAGCTGAAATTCTTGGGGCATGCCCCGCAAAGGGCCCTGTTCAGGGCTGGTAAGGTAAAAGAGCTTTTAACTTTTTTAATTTAGAATAGGGTAGGGAATTTTTTATTTTGGGGGTCTTTGTTATTTTATTAGGGGGCTTAGAGTAGGTGTAATTAGTTTAAAATTGTTGTAATAATTTTCTGATGTTTGTAAATATTTTTTTATTTTTTGTAACTTAGTTCTTTTTTATTTTTTGTACTTTAGCTAGTTTATTTAATTGTATTTATTTGTAGGAATTGTGTTTAATTAATTTATTGATAGTGTAGTGTTAGGTTAATTGTAGGTAATTGTAGGTAGTTTATTTAATTAATTTATTGATAGGGTAGTGTTAGGTTTAATTATATCTTAGGTTAGGATTTATTTTACAGGTAAATTTGTTATTATTTTAACTAGGTAACTATTAAATAGCTATTGTACCTGGTTAAAATAATTACAAAGTTGCCTGTAAAATAAATATTAATCCTAAAATAGCTATAATATAATTATAATTTATATTGTAGCTATATTAGGATTTATTTTACAGGTAAGTATTTAGCTTTAAATAGGAATAAGTTATTTAATAAGAGTTAATTAATTTCGTTAGATGTAAATTATATTTAAGTTAGGGGGGTGTTAGTGTTAGGGTTAGACTTAGCTTTAGGGGTTAATCCATTTATTATAGTAGCGATGAGCTCCGGTCGTCAGATTAGGGGTTAATAATTGAAGGTAGGTGTCGGCGATGTTAGGGAGGGCAGATTAGGGGTTAATACTATTTATGATAGGGTTAGTGAGGCGGATTAGGGGTTAATAACTTTATTATAGTAGCGCTCAGGTCCGCTCGGCAGATTAGGGGTTAATAAGTGTAGGCAGGTGTCGGCGACGTTGAGGGGGGCAGATTAGGGGTTAATAAATATAATATAGGGGTCGGCGGTGTTAGGGGCAGCAGATTAGGGGTACATAAGGATAACGTAGGTGGCGGCGCTTTGCGGTCGGAAGATTAGGGTTTAATTATTGTAAGTAGCTGGTGGCGACGTTGTGGGGGGCAGGTTAGGGGTTAATAAATGTAATACAGGGGTCGGCGGGGTTAGGGGCAGCAGATTAGGGGTACATAAGTATAACGTAGGTGGCGGTCGGCAGATTAGGGGTTAAAAAATTTAAATCGAGTGGCGGCGATGTGGGGGGACCTCGGTTTAGGGGTACATAGGTAGTTTATGGGTGTTAGTGTACTTTAGGGTACAGTAGTTAAGAGCTTTATGAACCGGCTGGAGTTTGTCTAACGCTCACTTCAGAAACGACTCTAAATACCGGCGTTAGAAAGATCCCATTGAAAAGATAGGATACGCAATTGACGTAAGGGGATCTGCGGTATGGAAAAGTCGCGGCTGAAAAGTGAGCGTTAGACCCTTTAATCACTGACTCCAAATACCAGCGGGCGGCCAAAACCAGCGTTAGGAGCCTCTAACGCTGGTTTTCACGGCTACCGCCGAACTCCAAATCTAGGCCAAAGGATTTATTTTTATTTTACAGGCAACTGTCAATTTATTTTAACTAGGTACAATAGCTATTAAATAGTTATTAACTATTTAATAGCTACCTAGCTAAAATAAAGATAAATTTACCTGTAAAATAAAAACTAACCTAAGTTACAATTACACCTAACACTACACTATAATTAAATAAATTATTCCTATTTAAAACTAAATACTTACCTGTAAAATAAACCCTAATATAGCTACAATGTAATTAATAATTACATTGTAGCTATTTTAGGATTTATATTTATTTTACAGGTAACTTTGTATTTATTTTAGCTAGTTAGAATAGTTATTAAATAGTTATTAACTATTTAATAACTACCTAGCTAAAAGAAATACAAAATTACATGTAAAATAAATCCTAACCTAAGTTACAATTAAACCTAACACTACACTATCATTACATTAATTAAATAAATTAAATACAAATAACTACAATTAAATACAATTACATAAACTAACTAAAGTACAAAAAATAAAAAAAGCTAAGTTACAAAAAATAAAAAAATAAGTTACAAACATTTAAAAAATATTACAACGGGATTCGGGGGGCGGAGCCGGCCGGGAAAGATCATGGCCGCACAAACCTGAAGCTCCGATTCTGCCTACTGTATGCTACGAGCAAAAGGGGGTAATACCACTATATGAAGCCATAATTTAAGGCGCATTATCAACACTGACACCCGAGGAGAGATTGGAGGGACGCGGGAGCTGACCTTATTAGCTGGAAAGCAGGACTCTGGAGGAGCTGAGCCGGAGGCCTGGTGCAGAGGATCGGAGTCGCACACACAGATCTCAACCGGGAGCAAACACACCAAGCTGCCGCCTCCTGAGGTGGGACGAAATCGGACATTGAAAGGCCAAGGTGTTAACAAGAGCTGGAGTGTGCGGGCAGGGTCAGCAACACATATGACCGGAACACCGCAGAGGCCCGCTGAGCATGCCGCATGCTGGGAGGAAGACGGAGCAACGTCCTTGCTTTATGCCACACTCGATCTGAAGCAGTATTGGGAGCCCAAGTGATCGCTTATAAGGTCAGTGCGCAATAACCTAACAGGGGACCTGAGGAGCACTATTGATTGACTCAAAGCAGGGCTCAATAGAATTACAACGGGGGACAACAGAAATAGAAATCCTCCTTAGACTGCACAGGGATTTACCAGTCTTTTATTTACAGCAAAAACAAACGCTGTGGAACTTAAAGGAATATTGCAGAGTCCCTGTCGTGTGTGAGCAAACCTAAGAGGCTGCTGTCTCATCACATACATTTTGGTGACTTTTATTTACAACGATCACATATGTGATAAATACCACAATTACCCTAAACTACTGAGCATAACAGAGACAGTAGCATAGCTGCGCACAACAGCATCCTGTGCACACAGAGGGACCGTTGGGATACGCAGTATTTGACGAACACATATTGCTTAACCATGGCGGCCAAAAAACAAAAGTCTGACAAAATGCAAAAGCAAACAACTTCTGGTGGCGGGAAATTAAACTCCTTTTTTAAAACATTTGAAAGTGGAAGCCAGGCCATCGCTGAAACCTCACAGACAGACAGCATGGACTCAACAGATTACCCTGCAGACCCTACCCCAATTACCAGAGCAGATTTATGCTCACTGCCCACGAAAGATGATTTGAACTCATTTATGACCCAAGTCAGCAGATTAATAAAGGATGGCTTGGCAGATGTTAAAAAGGACATTAACGCCTTAGGCCACAGAGTACTCCACTTAGAGGAACAAGCGGATGAAAATGCTAAAACCTCAGATGATATGGCCATAACCCTACAACAACAGAACACCACCATATTACAGCTCCAGACCCAGGTGGAAGATCTGGATAATAGGGGGAGGCGCCAAAATCTGAGAATCAGGGGTGTACCTGAGCAGATTCTACCACCACAGATCCCATCCTATTTACAAAATTTATTCAAGTTTTTGTTGGGACTAGACAAGGAAGACAACATACTTCTGGACAGGGCACATCGTGCTCTTAGAGCCAAACCTTCGCCATCAGCCCCGCCCAGGGATATAATCTTGTGTTGTCACAAATTTACGGATAAGGAGAAAATTATGCTAGCAGCGAGGAAGAAGTCTCCCATCAGGTTTGGGGAAGACTCCCTCCAGATTTTTGCAGACCTCAGTCCCCTCACACTTGCGAAGCGGAAAGAAGCGAGATATTTGACTTTACATTTGGCAGACCTTGGCATCCCCTACAGATGGGGCTTCCCATTTTCTATTAAAGTCATCAAAAATGACAAGACTTTTTCTTATAAAGACCCTGAAGATCTGGAATCGTTTTGTCTACAATTAGGCATCCCACAACCTTCCCTTCCATCAATTAAGGACCTTATAGCTGACAAAACAGCGCAAAGGAAGCTTCCACACAACAACCAACAATCTGAATGGTCTACCATGCCTAAAAAGAAAAGAAACACCACAGTTTTTCCGCCTGCCAAAGAAACAGATTCTGATCCATCATGACGTCGGCTGCTTGGTACAACTCTGGGACACTAAGTTACTAGAGACTACAACGGGCAAAAGACCCGAAATTAACGCTGTATCAGGTTACAGGATGACCATAGTCAGCACTGAGCCATTTTAGAAGGCCCCTTCACAGAGGGCCCCCCGCTCCTCTCCACTTTTTAACTCTTTTACAACGTAATAACCTTTCCCCCCTACTTAGCTATATTAAGCATTCAAGTAGCTATACAAGTGGACAGGCATATTAGTTGCCTTACACCCCTACTGGTAGCACAGATCTTATTCCCTGTTTTCTCTGTTACCCGCTGGGAATATATACCTGTTTTTCCCCTTTCCCCTCCCCCCCACCCAAGACTCACTACCAGAAGGATGCGAAGGCATCACATGGCAAACTGTTTGAAATGTTGTTGTTCTTTGTTTATTAACATGTTGTTACATTTATGTTTGTTTATCTATTGCAGCACAGAAACCATTGTTCTTTTTGCTACTTTAATAATCACCAACCCTGGAAGGCCGGAGCCAGCCAATTTCACTAATGCTTCCCATCACGCATGTTTTTTCCCCCTACGCAGGAGACTCCAACTCCGACTACTGACAGGTCAACGGAGGGTAAGACAACAACCAATCCCACTGAAACACACATACAAATGGTTACCCCCATAATAAATATAATATCACAGAATACAAAGGGCCTCAACTCACCCACAAAGAGAGCGATAGCGTTACGCAGCTTAGCTAGCCACAAAAACTCAATTGTTTTCCTGCAGGAAACACATTTCGTGAGAGATGTGGAGCCTAAATTTTACTCTAAAGATCACACATTAGGGTACTACAGCTCAGGAAAGGTAAAAAAAAACGGGGTATGCACGCTACTGCATAAAAACATCCAATTTCAACTCCTGAAAAGAGTGACTGACACAGAGGGTAGAATACTAATCTTAACTGGACTGATGTTTCATAGACCGGTGACCCTAGTTAATGTGTATGCCCCCAATAGCAGAAAAGCACAGTTCTACCAGTCCCTACAAAACTTGGTTACTGACCACAAAATTGGTACACTCATTATGGGAGGGGACCTTAATGTCACACTTGACCCCGCCCTAGATGCTTCCTCTAACAGGCCCACCGCCCAAACAAGACCCCCTAACTCAGTACTCAAATGTCTATCACATCTAGGCTTATTAGACACCTGGAGGATAAGACACCCGACACAAAGAAATTACACCTTTTTCTCCCACCCCTGGGCAGTATACACCAGGATAGATTATATTCTGTTAGACAGAAACCATCTTTCCTTATTAAGAGACTCAGACATCCAAACGACCTCCTGGTCGGACCATTCACGGATGTGCACACAACTGCAATGGCCAAATCACCCCATCACGCCATTCATCTGGAGGATGGATGAGTCCCTGCTACACCAACCACACATAGCTGAAGAGATAGCGAAATCCATGAAAGAATATTTCCTAATAAATACATCGCCAAGCACTTCGCCACTCACGATCTGGGAGGCACACAAAGCAGTTATTAGAGGGGAATGCATTAAACATACAGCCTATAGAAAGAAGATATATAACCAGACAGTAGACAAATTGACTAAACGATTAAATCACCTGGAACTGACACACAAAAACTCACCGAAAGACAACACACTCCTCCAATGGGTTACTGAGACTAGACAAGAACTTAACAAAATCTTAACTAAGGAAGCACAGAGACGGGCAATTAACCTTAGGAAGCTTTATTTTTTCGAGGGTAATAGAGCTGGCCCACTGCTGGCCAGAGCGTTAAAGGCCCAAACATTAAAATCGCAAATACATAAAATAACGACCCCAGAAAACATAGACATTGTGGATAGTGAGGGAATTGCTAATCATTTTAGGGACTATTATTCTAAATTATATAACTTAGAGCTAAATGAGGCACCCGAACACCAAGAGGGAATGCGAAATTACATAAACAGGGCTAATCTCCCTAGGCTACAGCCGGAACAGCGAACCACATTAGATAACCCCATTAGCATATCGGAGATCATGATGGCCATAAAAGACCTACCATCTGGTAAAAGTCCAGGCCCGGATGGCTTTACTAATGCATATTATAAATCTTACAGGAACATTCTGGCCCCGCATTTGCTTAATCTTTTCCACACATTGGAAGATGGAGGCACACTTACACAAGACATGCTGACAGCTCACATCTCGGTCATACCCAAACCCCAAAAAAATCTCTCAAACCCCAGCAGTTATAGACCAATATCCTTGTTGAATACAGATATTAAGATTCTGGGGAAAATATTGGCCAGAAGAATTAACACCGTATTGCAGACCCTAATACATACCGACCAGGTTGGATTTGTCCCGGGGAGGGAGGCACGGGACAATACCATTAGGGCAATAACCCTCATTTCCTATGCTAAACATAATAAAATACCAGTAGCCCTCCTGACCACCGACGCGGAGAAGGCGTTCGATCGGATAAGTTGGGGATTCTTAAGAGAAACTTTAAAAGCAATGGGATTTGGCCCACCTATGATCATGCGCATTTTTAGCCTTTATGCAAACCCCTCTGCAAAGGTTAGGGCGAACGGGATGCTGTCCAGTCACTTCAAGATACAGAATGGTACACGTCAGGGATGCCCATTGTCACCAATACTCTTTATACTTACCATGGAAGTCTTCACGGCACACATTAGACAGAATCAGGAAGTGAGGGGTATCGAGATAGGCCCACACGACTTTAAAATAGCGCTATACGCTGATGACGTTTTATTCACGGTCACAGACCCGCTCCATACTATACCCATAATTTTAGACGAAATTAACACCTTTGGCCAATTCTCAAATTTCTTAGTAAATGCCCAGAAGTCAGAGATCTTAAACAACTCAATGTCACAGTCAGATTTCCGGACAGTATCGAACATATGCCCAATGATCCCTAGAAACAAATCAATTAAATACCTAGGAACGTATTTGGCACCTACACTCCCACTATTATTTACCGAGAATTATACTAAACTTTTAAATGCAACAAGACATGACCTCCACACATGGGCCTTAAAACCCATATCTTGGTGGGGACGTACCCAATGTATTAAAATGACCACACTGCCTAGGATCCTGTATATATTTCAGGCTGTCCCTATACCTCTCCCTAAATGGTTCCTTTCACAACTCCAAAGACAGATTAACTCATTCATTTGGGGGAAGAGCAAACCCAGGATCAATAAGGAGTCTATGTACAGGGCAACAATAAATGGTGGGCTGGGGCTTCCTAACATATTAACATATTACAATGCTATAACTTTACAGAGACTGTTGGATTGGCACAGGGCGGGCAACTCTAAAGCGTGGGTATCCCTAGACTCACATATCCTTAAAGTCCCGTCGGTGGGCACGTTGTGTTGGGTCCCGAGGGCCCTAAGACCACCCCAATGTAACGAGCTAGCGATACATAAGCACGTGTTTGACGCTTGGGAAACTATCAAAACTAAGCAGCCACACATCACAGGAACCCGATCACCTCTTTTCCCCATTCCTATGAATGCCGAGATGATAGGTGGACTAGATAGTGGCCTCCAGAGGTCAAAGGAGTGGGGTTACACATTGCCACTAAAAGAATTTACAAGAGCAGGGAGATTGGCTGATAGAGAGGATTTGACGCAGGTGGCAGGTGGGAGATACTCCAGCTGGCTGAAACACTCTCAGCTTGCCCACTTTATACACACGTCTCCGTTTCAATCAGATTATCTTAGGGAGTTGACACCATTTGAAAACCTATGTACAAGTAAGGATACGCTGAGGCATACGCTATCCCTATCACGACGGATCCTTCAGTCAGAACATACATACACACTCCCCTCATATGCAGCAAGGTGGCAAGAGGAACTAGGCAGGATTATAACTAGGGAGGATTGGTCTAGGATTTTCCGCAACACTAAGAAGTCCTCGGGATCCCCTCAACTCCTTGAACTTAACTTCAAGGTCATGATGAGGTGGTATTTGACTCCATCTCGAATCCATTCAATATATCCAGAAGCAAGTAGTAACTGTTGGAGGGGGTACACATCCAAAGGACACTACCTTCACATGTGGTGGGAATGCGAAAAAATTAGGCCTTTCTGGCATAGAATTGAAACTTATTATCGACAGCTACTGACGGATGAGTTTACATTGACCCCGAACACAGCCTTATTAAATGACCTTCCACCATTTCCCTGCCAACTGAGACTTAGGTTGTTACAAATGGGAATTAATGGAGCTAAAATTCTCATAGCTAGACATTGGAAAACACAATACACACCAACATTTGAGGAATGGTTTGGCAGGGTATCAGATATCCTGGTTCTGGAAGAATATGGCTATTTTAAGAGGAAAAAATTGAACTTATTTGCAGACATTAAATTTTTATGGGATGACCTGGCCACCCGACAAGAGACCGCGCCCCCTAACATGACGTAGAACATACCCTTATCCTACGTTTAATTTCCATATCTCTCCCACCACCCATAGTCCTCCCCTTGTTGGTTGGCTCACTGCAGCTACTCTTCCTGCAACAGCTCTCTCAAGCGTGAATGAGTTGATGCCTTTGTTATGGTTTCGCGCCTCAGGGTTTGGTGTTCTGCAGTAGATTATGTTTCCCTATTCATTATTGGTTTAACTTTGACTAGTAACAAAGTCACAGTATGTTCTTTTCTCCCACCTCTTTCTATCTTCTTCTTTATTTCCTTTCTTTGGACATTTATGAAAAAGTCATCTAATCTGCAGATGTTAAGAGACAGAGAAGTACTCTACACTTTGCATACGTAATGTATTCTTAAATGTTTATGTTTTCTGTCCAGAATGTAACTCTTTTTGATGATGAAAATAAAGCTTTCAAAAAAATTACACCTAATCTAAGCCCCCTAATAAAATAACAAAGCCCCCCCAAAATAAAAAAATGCCCTACCCTATTCTAAATTAAAAAAGTTCAAAGCTATTTTACCTTACCAGCCCTTAAAAGGGCCTTTTGCGGGGCATGCCCCAAAGAAAACTGCTCTTTTGCCTGTAAAAGAAAAATACAACCCCCCCAACATTACAACCCACCACCCACATACCCCTAATCTAACCCAAACCCCCCTTAAATAAACCTAACACTACCCCCCTTAAGATCATCCTACCTTGAGTTGTCTTCAGCCAGCCGACCCACCGATGGAACCGAAGAGGAGATCCGGAGCGGCAGAAGTGATCCTCCAAGGGGCGCTGAAGAAGTCTTCAATCCAGGCGATGTCATCTTCCAAGCGGCGCTGAAGAATTCTTCCATCCGGGCGATGTCATCTTCCAAGCGGGGTCTTCAATCTTCTTCTTCAGGATCCATCTTCATTCCGCCGACGCGGAACATCCTTCTTCCCCGACGGACTACCGACGAATGAAGGCTCCTTTAAGGGACGTCATCCAAGATGGCGTCCCTCGAATTCCGATTGGCTGATAGGATTCTATCAGCCAATCGGAATTAAGGTAGGAAAGTTCTGATTGGCTGATGGAATCAGCCAATCAGATTCAAGTTCAATCCGATTGGCTGATCCAATCAGCCAATCAGATTGAGCTTGCATTCTATTGACTGTTCCGATCAGCCAATAGAATGCAAGCTCAATCTGATTGGCTGATTCAATCAGCCAATCAGATTTTTCCTACCTTAATTCCGATTGGCTGATAGAATCCTATCAGCCAATCGGAATTCGAGGGACCCCATCTTGGATGACGTCCCTTAAAGGAGCCTTCATTCGTCGGTAGTCCGTCAGGGAAGAAGGATGTTCCGCGTCGGCGGAATGAATATGGATCCTGAAGAAGAAGATTGAAGACCCCACTTGGAAGATGACATCGCCCGGATGGAAGACTTCTTCAGCGCCCCTTGGAGGATCACTTCTGCCGCTCTGGATCTTCTCTTCGGTTCCATCGGTGGGTCAGCTGGCTGAAGACAACTCAAGGTAGGATGATCTTCAGGGGGGTAGTGTTAGGTTTATTTAAGGGGGGTTTGGGTTAGATTAGGGGTATGTGGGTGGTGGGTTGTAATGTTGGGGGGTGGGTATTGTATGTTTTTTTTTACAGGCAAAAGAGCTGAATTCTTTGGGGCATGCCCCGCAAAAGGCCCTTTTAAGGGCTGGTAAGGTAAAATAGCTTTTCTATTTGGATTTTAGAATAGGGTAGGGCATTTTTTTTATTTTGGGAGCTTTGTTATTTTATTAGGGGGCTTAGAGTAGGTGTAATTAGCTTAAAATTGTTATAATATTTTTCTAATGTCTGTAAATATTTTTTTATTTTTTGTAACTTAGTTATTTTTTATTTTTTGTACTTTAGTTAGTTTATTTAATTGTATTTATTTGTAGGTACTGTATTTAATTAATTTATTGATAGTGTAGTGTTAGGTTTAATTGTAGATAATTGTAGGTATTTTATTTAATTAAATTATTGATAGTGTAGTGTTAGGTTTAATTGTAACTTAGGTTAGGATTTATTTTACAGGTAATTTTGTAATTATTTTAACTAGGTAGCTATTAAATAGTTATTAACTATTTAATAGCTATTGTACCTGGTTAAAATAAATACAAAGTTGCCTGTAAAATAAATATAAATCCTAAAATAGCTACAATATAATTATAATTTATATTGTAGCTATATTAGGGTTTATTTTACAGGTAAGTATTTAGCTTTAAATAGGAATAATTTATTTAATAAGAGTTAATTTATTAGGGTTAGGGTTAGACTTAGCTTTAGGGGTTAATACATTTATTAGAGTAGCGGTGAGGTCCGGTTGGCATATTAGGGGTTAATACTTGAAGTTAGGTGTCGGCGATGTTAGGGAGGGCAGATTAGGGGTTAATACTATTTATTATAGGGTTATTGAGGCGGGAGTGAGGCGGATTAGGGGTTAATACATTTATTATAGTAGCGGTGAGGTCCAGTCGGCAGATTAGGGGTTAATAATTGTAGGTAGGTGGAGGCGACGTTGGGGGCGGCAGATTAGGGGTTAATAAATATAATATAGGGGTCGGCGGTGTTAGGGGCAGCAGATTAGAGGTTCATAGGGATAACGTAGGTTGCGGCGGTGTACGGAGCGGCAGATTAGGGGTTAAAAATTTTTAATAGAGTGGCAGCGATGTGGGGGGACCTTGGTTTAGGGGTACATAGGTAGTTTATGGGTGTTAGTGTACAGTAGTTAAGAGCTTTATGAACCGGCGTTAGCCCAGAAAGCTCTTAACTCCTGACTTTTTTCTGCGGCTGGAGTTTTGTCGTTAGATTTCTAACGCTCACTTCAGCCAAGACTCTAAATACCGGCTTTAGAAAGATCCCATTAAAAAGATAGGATACGCAAATGGCGTAGGGGATCTGCTTCCCATCACGCATGTTTTTTCCCCCTACGCAGGAGACTCCAACTCCGACTACTGACAGGTCAACGGAGGGTAAGACAACAACCAATCCCACTGAAACACACATACAAATGGTTACCCCCATAATAAATATAATATCACAGAATACAAAGGGCCTCAACTCACCCACAAAGAGAGCGATAGCGTTACGCAGCTTAGCTAGCCACAAAAACTCAATTGTTTTCCTGCAGGAAACACATTTCGTGAGAGATGTGGAGCCTAAATTTTACTCTAAAGATCACACATTAGGGTACTACAGCTCAGGAAAGGTAAAAAAAAACGGGGTATGCACGCTACTGCATAAAAACATCCAATTTCAACTCCTGAATAGAGTGACTGACACAGAGGGTAGAATACTAATCTTAACTGGACTGATGTTTCATAGACCGGTGACCCTAGTTAATGTGTATGCCCCCAATAGCAGAAAAGCACAGTTCTACCAGTCCCTACAAAACTTGGTTACTGACCACAAAATTGGTACACTCATTATGGGAGGGGACCTTAATGTCACACTTGACCCCGCCCTAGATGCTTCCTCTAACAGGCCCACCGCCCAAACAAGACCCCCTAACTCAGTACTCAAATGTCTATCACATCTAGGCTTATTAGACACCTGGAGGATAAGACACCCGACACAAAGAAATTACACCTTTTTCTCCCACCCCTGGGCAGTATACACCAGGATAGATTATATTCTGTTAGACAGAAACCATCTTTCCTTATTAAGAGACTCAGACATCCAAACGACCTCCTGGTCGGACCATTCACGGATGTGCACACAACTGCAATGGCCAAATCACCCCATCACGCCATTCATCTGGAGGATGGATGAGTCCCTGCTACACCAACCACACATAGCTGAAGAGATAGCGAAATCCATGAAAGAATATTTCCTAATAAATACATCGCCAAGCACTTCGCCACTCACGATCTGGGAGGCACACAAAGCAGTTATTAGAGGGGAATGCATTAAACATACAGCCTATAGAAAGAAGATATATAACCAGACAGTAGACAAATTGACTAAACGATTAAATCACCTGGAACTGACACACAAAAACTCACCGAAAGACAACACACTCCTCCAATGGGTTACTGAGACTAGACAAGAACTTAACAAAATCTTAACTAAGGAAGCACAGAGACGGGCAATTAACCTTAGGAAGCTTTATTTTTTCGAGGGTAATAGAGCTGGCCCACTGCTGGCCAGAGCGTTAAAGGCCCAAACATTAAAATCGCAAATACATAAAATAACGACCCCAGAAAACATAGACATTGTGGATAGTGAGGGAATTGCTAATCATTTTAGGGACTATTATTCTAAATTATATAACTTAGAGCTAAATGAGGCACCCGAACACCAAGAGGGAATGCGAAATTACATAAACAGGGCTAATCTCCCTAGGCTACAGCCGGAACAGCGAACCACATTAGATAACCCCATTAGCATATCGGAGATCATGATGGCCATAAAAGACCTACCATCTGGTAAAAGTCCAGGCCCGGATGGCTTTACTAATGCATATTATAAATCTTACAGGAACATTCTGGCCCCGCATTTGCTTAATCTTTTCCACACATTGGAAGATGGAGGCACACTTACACAAGACATGCTGACAGCTCACATCTCGGTCATACCCAAACCCCAAAAAAATCTCTCAAACCCCAGCAGTTATAGACCAATATCCTTGTTGAATACAGATATTAAGATTCTGGGGAAAATATTGGCCAGAAGAATTAACACCGTATTGCAGACCCTAATACATACCGACCAGGTTGGATTTGTCCCGGGGAGGGAGGCACGGGACAATACCATTAGGGCAATAACCCTCATTTCCTATGCTAAACATAATAAAATACCAGTAGCCCTCCTGACCACCGACGCGGAGAAGGCGTTCGATCGGATAAGTTGGGGATTCTTAAGAGAAACTTTAAAAGCAATGGGATTTGGCCCACCTATGATCATGCGCATTTTTAGCCTTTATGCAAACCCCTCTGCAAAGGTTAGGGCGAACGGGATGCTGTCCAGTCACTTCAAGATACAGAATGGTACACGTCAGGGATGCCCATTGTCACCAATACTCTTTATACTTACCATGGAAGTCTTCACGGCACACATTAGACAGAATCAGGAAGTGAGGGGTATCGAGATAGGCCCACACGACTTTAAAATAGCGCTATACGCTGATGACGTTTTATTCACGGTCACAGACCCGCTCCATACTATACCCATAATTTTAGACGAAATTAACACCTTTGGCCAATTCTCAAATTTCTTAGTAAATGCCCAGAAGTCAGAGATCTTAAACAACTCAATGTCACAGTCAGATTTCCGGACAGTATCGAACATATGCCCAATGATCCATAGAAACAAATCAATTAAATACCTAGGAACGTATTTGGCACCTACACTCCCACTATTATTTACCGAGAATTATACTAAACTTTTAAATGCAACAAGACATGACCTCCACACATGGGCCTTAAAACCCATATCTTGGTGGGGACGTACCCAATGTATTAAAATGACCACACTGCCTAGGATCCTGTATATATTTCAGGCTGTCCCTATACCTCTACCTAAATGGTTCCTTTCACAACTCCAAAGACAGATTAACTCATTCATTTGGGGGAAGAGCAAACCCAGGATCAATAAGGAGTCTATGTACAGGGCAACAATAAATGGTGGGCTGGGGCTTCCTAACATATTAACATATTACAATGCTATAACTTTACAGAGACTGTTGGATTGGCACAGGGCGGGCAACTCTAAAGCGTGGGTATCCCTAGACTCACATATCCTTAAAGTCCCGTCGGTGGGCACGTTGTGTTGGGTCCCGAGGGCCCTAAGACCACCCCAATGTAACGAGCTAGCGATACATAAGCACGTGTTTGACGCTTGGGAAACTATCAAAACTAAGCAGCCACACATCACAGGAACCCGATCACCTCTTTTCCCCATTCCTATGAATGCCGAGATGATAGGTGGACTAGATAGTGGCCTCCAGAGGTCAAAGGAGTGGGGTTACACATTGCCACTAAAAGAATTTACAAGAGCAGGGAGATTGACTGATAGAGAGGATTTGACGCAGGTGGCAGGTGGGAGATACTCCAGCTGGCTGAAACACTCTCAGCTTGCCCACTTTATACACACGTCTCCGTTTCAATCAGATTATCTTAGGGAGTTGACACCATTTGAAAACCTATGTACAAGTAAGGATACGCTGAGGCATACGCTATCCCTATCACGACGGATCCTTCAGTCAGAACATACATACACACTCCCCTCATATGCAGCAAGGTGGCAAGAGGAACTAGGCAGGATTATAACTAGGGAGGATTGGTCTAGGATTTTCCGCAACACTAAGAAGTCCTCGGGATCCCCTCAACTCCTTGAACTTAACTTCAAGGTCATGATGAGGTGGTATTTGACTCCCTCTCGAATCCATTCAATATATCCAGAAGCAAGTAGTAACTGTTGGAGGGGGTACACATCCAAAGGACACTACCTTCACATGTGGTGGGAATGCGAAAAAATTAGGCCTTTCTGGCATAGAATTGAAACTTATTATCGACAGCTACTGACGGATGAGTTTACATTGACCCCGAACACAGCCTTATTAAATGACCTTCCACCATTTCCCTGCCAACTGAGACTTAGGTTGTTACAAATGGGAATTAATGGAGCTAAAATTCTCATAGCTAGACATTGGAAAACACAATACACACCAACATTTGAGGAATGGTTTGGCAGGGTATCAGATATCCTGGTTCTGGAAGAATATGGCTATTTTAAGAGGAAAAAATTGAACTTATTTGCAGACATTAAATTTTTATGGGATGACCTGGCCACCCGACAAGAGACCGCGCCCCCTAACATGACGTAGAACATACCCTTATCCTACGTTTAATTTCCATATCTCTCCCACCACCCATAGTCCTCCCCTTGTTGGTTGGCTCACTGCAGCTACTCTTCCTGCAACAGCTCTCTCAAGCGTGAATGAGTTGATGCCTTTGTTATGGTTTCGCGCCTCAGGGTTTGGTGTTCTGCAGTAGATTATGTTTCCCTATTCATTATTGGTTTAACTTTGACTAGTAACAAAGTCACAGTATGTTCTTTTCTCCCACCTCTTTCTATCTTCTTCTTTATTTCCTTTCTTTGGACATTTATGAAAAAGTCATCTAATCTGCAGATGTTAAGAGACAGAGAAGTACTCTACACTTTGCATACGTAATGTATTCTTAAATGTTTATGTTTTCTGTCCAGAATGTAACTCTTTTTGATGATGAAAATAAAGCTTTCAAAAAAATTACACCTAATCTAAGCCCCCTAATAAAATAACAAAGCCCCCCCAAAATAAAAAAATGCCCTACCCTATTCTAAATTAAAAAAGTTCAAAGCTATTTTACCTTACCAGCCCTTAAAAGGGCCTTTTGCGGGGCATGCCCCAAAGAAAACTGCTCTTTTGCCTGTAAAAGAAAAATACAACCCCCCCAACATTACAACCCACCACCCACATACCCCTAATCTAACCCAAACCCCCCTTAAATAAACCTAACACTACCCCCCTTAAGATCATCCTACCTTGAGTTGTCTTCAGCCAGCCGACCCACCGATGGAACCGAAGAGGAGATCCGGAGCGGCAGAAGTGATCCTCCAAGGGGCGCTGAAGAAGTCTTCAATCCGGGCGATGTCATCTTCCAAGCGGCGCTGAAGAATTCTTCCATCCGGGCGATGTCATCTTCCAAGCGGGGTCTTCAATCTTCTTCTTCAGGATCCATCTTCATTCCGCCGACGCGGAACATCCTTCTTCCCCGACGGACTACCGACGAATGAAGGCTCCTTTAAGGGACGTCATCCAAGATGGCGTCCCTCGAATTCCGATTGGCTGATAGGATTCTATCAGCCAATCGGAATTAAGGTAGGAAAGTTCTGATTGGCTGATGGAATCAGCCAATCAGATTCAAGTTCAATCCGATTGGCTGATCCAATCAGCCAATCAGATTGAGCTTGCATTCTATTGACTGTTCCGATCAGCCAATAGAATGCAAGCTCAATCTGATTGGCTGATTCAATCAGCCAATCAGATTTTTCCTACCTTAATTCCGATTGGCTGATAGAATCCTATCAGCCAATCGGAATTCGAGGGACCCCATCTTGGATGACGTCCCTTAAAGGAGCCTTCATTCGTCGGTAGTCCATCAGGGAAGAAGGATGTTCCGCGTCGGCGGAATGAATATGGATCCTGAAGAAGAAGATTGAAGACCCCACTGGGAAGATGACATCGCCCGGATGGAAGACTTCTTCAGCGCCCCTTGGAGGATCACTTCTGCCGCTCTGGATCTTCTCTTCGGTTCCATCGGTGGGTCAGCTGGCTGAAGACAACTCAAGGTAGGATGATCTTCAGGGGGGTAGTGTTAGGTTTATTTAAGGGGGGTTTGGGTTAGATTAGGGGTATGTGGGTGGTGGGTTGTAATGTTGGGGGGTGGGTATTGTATGTTTTTTTTTACAGGCAAAAGAGCTGAATTCTTTGGGGCATGCCCCGCAAAAGGCCCTTTTAAGGGCTGGTAAGGTAAAATAGCTTTTCTATTTGGATTTTAGAATAGGGTAGGGCATTTTTTTTATTTTGGGAGCTTTGTTATTTTATTAGGGGGCTTAGAGTAGGTGTAATTAGCTTAAAATTGTTATAATATTTTTCTAATGTCTGTAAATATTTTTTTATTTTTTGTAACTTAGTTATTTTTTATTTTTTGTACTTTAGTTAGTTTATTTAATTGTATTTATTTGTAGGTACTGTATTTAATTAATTTATTGATAGTGTAGTGTTAGGTTTAATTGTAGATAATTGTAGGTATTTTATTTAATTAAATTATTGATAGTGTAGTGTTAGGTTTAATTGTAACTTAGGTTAGGATTTATTTTACAGGTAATTTTGTAATTATTTTAACTAGGTAGCTATTAAATAGTTATTAACTATTTAATAGCTATTGTACCTGGTTAAAATAAATACAAAGTTGCCTGTAAAATAAATATAAATCCTAAAATAGCTACAATATAATTATAATTTATATTGTAGCTATATTAGGGTTTATTTTACAGGTAAGTATTTAGCTTTAAATAGGAATAATTTATTTAATAAGAGTTAATTTATTAGGGTTAGGGTTAGACTTAGCTTTAGGGGTTAATACATTTATTAGAGTAGCGGTGAGGTCCGGTTGGCATATTAGGGGTTAATACTTGAAGTTAGGTGTCGGCGATGTTAGGGAGGGCAGATTAGGGGTTAATACTATTTATTATAGGGTTATTGAGGCAGGAGTGAGGCGGATTAGGGGTTAATACATTTATTATAGTAGCGGTGAGGTCCGGTCGGCAGATTAGGGGTTAATAATTGTAGGTAGGTGGAGGCGACGTTGGGGGCGGCAGATTAGGGGTTAATAAATATAATATAGGGGTCGGCGGTGTTAGGGGCAGCAGATTAGAGGTTCATAGGGATAACGTAGGTTGCGGCGGTGTACGGAGCGGCAGATTAGGGGTTAAAATTTTTTAATAGAGTGGCAGCGATGTGGGGGGACCTTGGTTTAGGGGTACATAGGTAGTTTATGGGTGTTAGTGTACAGTAGTTAAGAGCTTTATGAACCGGCGTTAGCCCAGAAAGCTCTTAACTCCTGACTTTTTTCTGCGGCTGGAGTTTTGTCGTTAGATTTCTAACGCTCACTTCAGCCAAGACTCTAAATACCGGCTTTAGAAAGATCCCATTAAAAAGATAGGATACGCAAATGGCGTAGGGGATCTGCGGTATGGAAAAGTCGCGGCTGCAAAGTGAGCGTTAGACCCTTTCCTGACTTACTCTAAATACCAGCGGTAGCCCAAAACCAGCGTTAGGAGCCTCTAACGCTGGTTTTGACGGCTAACGCCAAACTCTAAATCTAGCCATAAGAGTTTTTAATTATTTTTTCCATTTTTTTAATTTTTCACAAATTTTTTTCACCTTTTCACAAAATATTCATTTTTATTTTTAATTTTTTCTATTTTTTCAATCTTCACATTTTTCATGTTATGATTTTTTCTCATCTTCAATGGATTTTGGAAATTTTCACACTGGATTCCCACATCAATTCATTCAGACACTCTTGTGCCTAAGGGCACGTTGGACATATCACTTGGGACACACATTTTTTATCATCATTTTTAAGTGAGATCTCCTACTATTTGCACCTTAGACGGTATTACCAATAAGGGTTGTCTCCCAGGAGAATATTCCAATACCATCATCTTTATTTTTAATATATATGCAAATCTAACATACTATGGCCTAGATTTGGAGTTCGGCGGTAGCCGTCAAAACCAGCGTTAGAGGCTCCTAACGCTGGTTTTGGGCGCCCGCTGGTATTTGGAGTCAGTGATTAAAGGGTCTAACGCTCACTTTTCAGCCGCGACTTTTCCATACCGCAGATCCCCCTACGCCATTTGCGTAGCCTATCTTTTCAATGGGATCTTTCTAACGCTGGTATTTAGAGTCGTTTCTGAAGTGAGCGTTAGAGCTCTAACGACAAGATTCCAGCCGCCTGAAAATAGCAGGAGTTAAGAGCTTTCTGGCTAACGCCGGTTTATAAAGCTCTTAACTACTGTACCCTAAAGTACACTAACACCCATAAACTACCTATGTACCCCTAAACCGAGCTCCCCCCACATCGCCGCCACTCTATTAAAATTTTTAACCCCTAATCTGCCGACCGCCACCTACGTTATACTTATGTACCCCTAATCTGCTGCCCCTAACCCCGCCGACCCCTATATTATATTTCTTAACCCCTAACTTGCCCCCCACAACGTCACCGCAAGCTACTTAAAATAATTAACCCCTAATCTTCCGACCGCAAATCGCCGCCACCTACGTTATCCCTATGTACCCCTAATCTGCTACCCCTAACACCGCCGACCCCTATATTATATTTATTAACCCCTAATCTGCCCCCCTCAACGTCGCCGACACCTGCCTACACTTATTAACCCCTAATCTGCCGAGCGGACCTGAGCGCTACTATAATAAAGTTATTAACCCCTAATCCGCCTCACTAACCCTATCATAAATAGTATTAACCCCTAATCTGCCCTCCCTAACATCGCCGACACCTAACTTCAATTATTAACCCCTAATCTGCCGACCGGAGCTCACCGCTATTCTAATAAATGTATTAACCCCTAAAGCTAAGTCTAACCCTAACACTAACACCCCCCTAAGTTAAATATAATTTTTATCTTACGAAATAAATTAACTCTTATTAAATAAATGATTCCTATTTAAAGCTAAATACTTACCTATAAAATACATCCTAATATAGCTACAATATAAATTATAATTATATTATAGCTATTTTAGGATTAATATTTATTTTACAGGTAACTTTGTAATTATTTTAACCAGGTACAATAGCTATTAAATAGTTAAGAACTATTTAATAGTTACCTAGTTAAAATAATAACAAAATTACCTGTAAAATAAGTCCTAACCTAAGATATAATTAAACCTAACACTACCCTATCAATAAATTAATTAAATAAACTACCTACAATTACCTACAATTAACCTAACACTACACTATCAATAAATTAATTAAATACAATTCCTACAAATAAATACAATTAAATAAACTAGCTAAAGTACAAAAAATAAAAAAGATCTAAGTTACAGAAAATAAAAAAATATTTACAAACATAATAAAAATATTACAACAATTTTAAACTAATTACACCTACTCTAAGCCCCCTAATAAAATAACAAAGCCCCCCAAAATAAAAAATTCCCTACCCTATTCTAAATTAAAAAAAGTTACAAGCTCTTTTACCTTACCAGCCCTGAACAGGGCCCTTTGCGGGGCATGCCCCAAGAATTTCAGCTCTTTTGCCTGTAAAAGAATAAATACAATACCCCCCCCCCCCCAACATTACAACCCACCACCCACATACCCCTAATCTAACCCAAACCCCCCTTAAATAAACCTAACACTAAGCCCCTGAAGATCTTCCTACCTTGTCTTCACCATACCAGGTTCACCGATCCGTCCTGAAGAGCTCCTCCGATGTCCTGATCCAAGCCCAAGCGGGGGCTGAAGAGGTCCATGATCCGGTCAAAGTCTTCATCCAAGCGGGGCAGAAGAGGATCTTCCATCCGATTGAAGTCATCATCCAGGCGGCATCTTCGATCTTCTTCCATCCGGAGCGAAGCGGCAGGATCCTGAAGACATCCAGCGCGGAACATCCATCCGGACCGACGACTGAACGACGAATGACTGTTCCTTTAAGGGACGTCATCCAAGATGGCGTCCCTCGAATTCCGATTGGCTGATCTTCAGGACGGATCGGTGAACCTGGTATGGTGAAGACAAGGTAGGAAGATCTTCAGGGGCTTAGTGTTAGGTTTATTTAAGGGGGGTTTGGGTTAGATTAGGGGTATGTGGGTGGTGGGTTGTAATGTTGGGGGGGGGGTATTGTATTTATTCTTTTACAGGCAAAAGAGCTGAAATTCTTGGGGCATGCCCCGCAAAGGGCCCTGTTCAGGGCTGGTAAGGTAAAAGAGCTTGTAACTTTTTTTAATTTAGAATAGGGTAGGGAATTTTTTATTTTGGGGGGCTTTGTTATTTTATTAGGGGGCTTAGAGTAGGTGTAATTAGTTTAAAATTGTTGTAATATTTTTATTATGTTTGTAAATATTTTTTTATTTTCTGTAACTTAGATCTTTTTTATTTTTTGTACTTTAGCTAGTTTATTTAATTGTATTTATTTGTAGGAATTGTATTTAATTAATTTATTGATAGTGTAGTGTTAGGTTAATTGTAGGTAATTGTAGGTAGTTTATTTAATTAATTTATTGATAGGGTAGTGTTAGGTTTAATTATAACTTAGGTTAGGACTTATTTTACAGGTAATTTTGTTATTATTTTAACTAGGTAACTATTAAATAGTTCTTAACTATTTAATAGCTATTGTACCTGGTTAAAATAATTACAAAGTTACCTGTAAAATAAATATTAATCCTAAAATAGCTATAATATAATTATAATTTATATTGTAGCTATATTAGGATGTATTTTACAGGTAAGTATTTAGCTTTAAATAGGAATCATTTATTTAATAAGAGTTAATTTATTTCGTAAGATAAAAATTATATTTAACTTAGGGGGGTGTTAGTGTTAGGGTTAGACTTAGCTTTAGGGGTTAATACATTTATTAGAATAGCGGTGAGCTCCGGTCGGCAGATTAGGGGTTAATAATTGAAGTTAGGTGTCGGCGATGTTAGGGAGGGCAGATTAGGGGTTAATACTATTTATGATAGGGTTAGTGAGGCGGATTAGGGGTTAATAACTTTATTATAGTAGCGCTCAGGTCCGCTCGGCAGATTAGGGGTTAATAAGTGTAGGCAGGTGTCGGCGACGTTGAGGGGGGCAGATTAGGGGTTAATAAATATAATATAGGGGTCGGCGATGTTAGGGCAGCAGATTAGGGGTACATAGGGATAACGTAGGTTGCGGCGGTTTACGGAGCGGCATATTAGGGGTTTAAAAAAATATGCAGGGGTCAGCGATAGCGGGGGAGGCAGATTAGGGGTTAATAAGTGTAAGGTTAGGGGTGTTTAGACTCGGGGTACATGTTAGAGTGTTAGGTGCAGACGTAGGAAGTGTTTCCCCATAGGAAACAATGGGGCTGCGTTAGGAGCTGAACGCTGCTTTTTTGCAGGTGTTAGGTTTTTTTTCAGCTCAAACAGCCCCATTGTTTCCTATGGGAGAATCGTGCACGAGCACGTTTTTGAGGCCGGCCGCGTCCGTAAGCAACTCTGGTATCGAGAGTTGCATTTGCGGTAAAAATGCTCTACGCTCCTTTTTTGGAGCCTAACGCAGCATTTGATTAAACTCTCGATACCAGAGTTAAATTTATGGTGCGGCCAGAAAAAAGCCCGCGGAGCGTTAGCAGCCCTTTTACCGCCGAACTCCAAATCTAGGCCTAAGTGTGTGTGTATATATATATATTTATTTTACCAAACAACCATCATTTATATATATAAATAAATATGTATTTATTAATAAATAGAACATCTCGGAATGTGAAATACTCATATTTCATGTCGGGTTAGCGCACTTGAGAAAAACACGATTAGGTTTGCAGTACATGTCGGATGTTAGGTTTCTTTTCCACTTGTCATGCTCTATTGGCTTCTATGGGGGAAAATGTTAATGAGGTTGCAATATTCGAGGTTCGGCTTTTTGCGTGCATCGGGTTAGTGCGTAAGCATTGCTAACTGGTCTCCAGCCTCTCTTTCACACTGGAAAACAGCCTATTACCTGAGACACATACTATTTTTAGATAGCTGCTTATAAAGGCCTGAGCTGATTTAATTGGGTGCAGCTGTGAAACTGACCCAAGAGATTTAACTCTTTAGCTGCAGGGGAAAATTGCTCTCTCTAAGCGCCTGCTAATATACACGCCTTCCTTCACCCAGTCACATATCTCCCTCCCCAGCGGAACACTGTGGGGTGAAGCGGCCATAGCTGTAAGCACATGCACCCTGGATAGTGCGTCAGCATTACCATGTAACAGGCCAGCCTGGTGGTTCACCACAAAACTGAAAGGCTGGAGAGACAAGAACCACCTTGTGATCCTTGAATTACGGTCCTTATTGTTGTGCATCCACCTCAACGGGGCATGGTCCGTGATCAAGGTAAAGCGCCTGCCCAGTA
The DNA here is from genome assembly GCF_027579735.1 of Bombina bombina. Lineage (NCBI taxonomy): Eukaryota > Metazoa > Chordata > Amphibia > Anura > Bombinatoridae > Bombina > Bombina bombina. The sequence goes on from NC_069499.1 coordinate 1,498,388,529, forward strand.
AATAATACCTAAGAGTTTCAGTAGCCCACTTGATTGCTAAACATTGCTGCTAAACATTGCTTTTCTATTGTAGAATAGGCCATCTCTGTATTGCTCCTATCTTGTCTACTTGGGGTTTCACAACTCCTCTACCAACAATATAACCTAAGTATTTAGCCTCAGCCAAACCAATGGTACACTTTGATGGATTTGCTGTTAACCCAGCCTTTCTAAGGGTTTCAATTATAGCCTCTACTTTTTGTAGATGAGAATCCCAATCTGGAGTGTATATTATGACATCATCCAAATATGCAGCAGCATATTGTGCATGAGTTCTGAGTAACTTATCCATCAACTGTTGAAATGTTGCTGGAGCTCCATGAAAACCAAAAGGCATCACCTTATAGTGAAACAAGCCATCTGGAATAGCATAGGCCATTTTCTCTCTAGAGTGCTCAGATAACGGTATCTGCCAATGACCTTTAGTGAGGTCCAAAGTTGAGAGAAATCTGGCCTTGGCTAGTCTTTCTACAAGCTCATCTACCTGCGGCATAGGGTAGGCATCAAAGTTTGATATCTCATTTAGCTTTCTGAAATTGCTGCAGAACCTAATAGAGCCATCAGGTTTGGGTACTAACAAAATTGGGCTAGACCAGTTACTGTGAGACTCCTCAATCACCCCAAGCTCAAGCATTTTTCTAACTTCTGCCTTTACAGCTTCCCTTCTGGCTTCAGGTATTCTATATGATTTTAACTTAAGTGTTATCCCAGGCTCTGTGATTATGTCATGGGTTATTCCACTAGTTCTACCTGGCATAGGTGAAAAGACATCTCTATTCCATTCTACCATTTCTTTAGTTTCCTCTACTTGTTCTGGTGTGAGCTCTGGGGAAATTCCTACCGAATAAGAATAATATGGAAGATTTGTCCCTTCCTACGGTGCTCAGGCTCTCTAACTTTGTAATTCACAGGGCTTAATTTTTCTATAATTTCATTGGGACCCTGTCAACGAGCCAGCAGCTTACTCTCAGCTGTTGGGACTAAAACCATTACTCGATCACCTTCCTGAAATTGTCTCTGTGTAGCACTGTGTAGCAAAACAAAGCACACAAATAAAAAGCCTACGCCTGTCAGGAGCCTAACTATACATATAATTTCCCTTACTAATGATAAACTGGTCAGCTAACCTGAACCCAGTTTAGTACTTCATAGAAATGGCATAAATAAAATACAAAACAAATCAAAACAAGTTTGTCTCACCGGTGTGTCTCTTTACAAGAGCCTTGCTAACTGGTCTCCAGCCTCTCTTTCACACCGGAAAACAGCCTACTCCCTGAGACACATATTATTCTTAGATAGCTGCTTATAAAGGCCTGAGCTAACTTATTTTGGAGCAGCTGGGAAACTGACCCAAGAGATTTAACTCTTTAGTTGCAGGAGAAATTTGCTCTCTCTAAGCGCCTGCTAATGTACACACCTTCCCTTACCCTGTCACCTTTTAACACCCTAATTGCCACAACACCCATAGCACAACACCCATAGCAAACTTGTTAACTCCCTAACAGCTAACCTCCCCAAGACCACTAACTAAAAGGGTACTAACTAAAAGACCACTAACTAAAAGGGCACTAAAATAAAAAAATAAAACTATCGTTAAAAACCTACTCTAAAAATTGCGCTAAAAATGTTTTTTTGGGGCATTCCCCTGAATTAATTACAGCTCTTTTGCACTAAAATAAAAAATAAATTAAAAAACTATCTAAAAAAAACCTAATCTAAAAAACCCTAAAAAATCTTGAACTTTGAATATCATAACCCCGTTAACATATTCTTATATTTATCAAAGTGCAAACGGACATGATCCACTGTAGCGCTCATGTCCGCCGCACATCAATAAATGCCTACAGCATACACTGTCGGCATTTATCATTGCCATCCCCCTGCACATTCGTGGCCGCTATTTCCGTTGTGCGCAAAAAGCAGAGAAATACCCCATATCGCTTGCGCACAACAGTAAGCACCACTCGTAATCTAGCCCTATATGTGCCAATAGATAGATGCTGCTCCGTTGAATATAATAACAACTCTCTCATAATGTACAGATAAAATGAGGCGCAGGTACAGATCTCTATCGAGTTGCAATGTTGAAAAGTTTTTCCCCCTGGGAATTTACGTTTACAAGCATAATTATATTATAAGGTTTAGTGTCCCTTTAACCAAGGCTACAACTTGCAATGAATACTAGAGATCAGCAACACTTTTTTCCTCATATAAAAATAATAGTCATTTTTAGCACCCTGAAATAATTTGTATCCTAATGAAAACTTCACTAGCAAGAAATACCAATTATGATGGATTGAGTGAAGGTGTCATATAAGAATGAAACTTAAAACCAATTTGTAAGGAAAAAAAATAGGACAAGTTCAGTAAAATGGCATTTTTGATTTTCTTTGATTGTCTACGGATTTTCCAATTTGCCTGACAGATTTCTGCGCTTTAAAAAAAATAATCCTTTTTTCCCTTCTTTCATTCACTTTCCTGTGAAGTTGAAGATCTATGCGGTTCACCTCGTCAAAAATTTAAACTTCCTTAAAATCGTTTGTCTGTACTCGCCTGGAAGAAAATCACTCCTTCTCCAAAGAATTTGCATGTAAAAATTCTAAATATGCACTTTTTAAAAAATAAAAAAAAAAGACGAAAGAGAGCTAGTTGGCTTTTATGTTGTATTCATTTTGACCTGTAGGTGTTCGTTTCATGATATTGTTATATTCTCATCCAAGAAAAGTGCCTTTTTAAGAAAAAGAATTATTAACCCTTTTGCTTCTTGCAGTATTTGTATTACTTTGACATAAAAAACATATACAGAATCACCAAAAAATTTATGATAGCTAATGAGAATCAATGAAAGGTATTTTATATAGTACATATTATTTTGTTATTTGCAAATAAAACACTTACATGCCTCTATCTGCGCCTCCTTGTTATATTCCTATATAGGTGCGCTATAAATATATATATATATATATATAAATTGGTAAGCTCTCCTATAACAGCATAATATTCTAATAATATCCAAAAAAAGACAATAGTGGAAAAGATATGTGTTAAGAGAGCGCTAATATAGATTAAAACCAAAGAAAAAAAATATGTTTGTTCACAATGTTGTGTAGAAGGGCAAACATTTATTAATTACCACACTATGGGCTAGATTACGAGTGGAGCGCAAAATTGCGCTTTCACAAGCACAATATATTTGCTCCATTCGTAATATTAGTGCATGGAAATGTGTATTTGAAGTTAAGTTAATTGGAGCCTCGTTCTGATGCCGATAGACACGGCACAGAACCTAGAGCAGAAAAGGGGGTAAGTTGCGCAGCGTTGGGCAGCGAAGTTTAAATATATATGTTTATGAATATATACATAAATATTTATCACCTAGATTACGAGTTTTGCGTTAGAGGCTATAGACAGCGCTGGTATTACGGGTTTTTACAAACCAGACAAGAAGTGAGCGTTTAGCAAAATTTTGCTCATTACAGCACTCCAATACTAGCGCTGCTTACGTTAGCGGTGAGCTGGTGTAACGTGCTCGTGCATGATTTCCCCATAGGAGTCAATGGGGAGAGCCGGCTTAAAAAAAGTCTAACACCTGCAAAAAAGCAGCGTAAAACTCCTTAACGCAGCCCCATTGATTCCTATGGGGAAATACATTTTATGTCTACACCTAACACCCTAACATGAACCCCGAGTCTAAACACCCCTAATCTTACACTTATTAACCCCTAATCTGCCGCCCCCGACGACACCTACATTATAATTTTTAACCCCTAATCTGCCGCTCCGGACACCGCCTCCACCTACATTATACTTATGAACCCCTAATCTGCTGCCCCCAACATCGCTAACACCTACATTATATTTATTAACTTCTAATCTGCTGCCCCCAATGTCTCCGCAACCTACCTACACTTTTTAACCCCTAATCTGCTGCCCCCAACGTCGCCGCCACTATAATAAACATAATTACCCCTAAACCACAACACTCCGGCCTCGCAAACATTAGTTAAATATTATTAACCCCTAATCTTCCGGCCCTAACATCGTCAACACCTACCTACATTTATTAATCCCTAATCTGCCGCCCCCAACGTCACCGCCACTATATTAAAGTTATTAACCCCTAAACCTAAGTCTAACCCTAAACCTAACACCCCCTAACTTAAATATAATTAAAAGAAATCGAAATAAAAATTACTTTCATTAACTAAATTATTCCTATTTAAAACTAAATACTTACCTATAAAATAAACCCTAAGATAGCTACAATATAACTAATAGTTACATTGTAACTAGCTTAGGGTTTGTTTTCATTTTACAGGCAAGTTTGTATTTATTTTAACTAGGTAGAATAGTTACTAAATATTTATTAACTATTTACTAACTACCTAGCTAAAATAAATACAAATTGACCTGTAAAATAAAACCTTACCTGTCTTACACTAACACCTAACCTAACCCTACAATTAAATAAATTCCCTAAATTAATACAATGAACTAAATTCAAAACAATTAGCTAAATTACAAAAACAAGCAAACACTAAATTACAGAAAATTAAAAACAAATTGCAAGATCTTTAAACTAATTACTATAGCCCTTAAAAGGGGCCTTTTGGGGGGCATTGCCCCAAACAAATCAGCTCTTTTACCTGTAAAAAAAATACAGACAACCCCCCAACAGTAAAACCCACCACCCACACAACCAACCCACCAAATAAAACCCTAACTAAAAAAAAACCTAAGCTCCCCATTGCCCTGAAAAGGGCATTTGGATGGGCATTGCCCTTAAAAGGGCATTTAGCTCTATTGCGGCCCAAAGCCCTAACCTAAAAATAAAACCCACCCAATACACCATTAAAAAAACCTAACACTAACCCCGAAGATCCACTTACCGGGAGAAGTCTTCATCCAAGCGGCAAGATGTCCTCAATGAAGCAGGAAGAATTGGTCCTCCAGATGGGCAGAAGTGGTCCTCCAGATGGGCAGAAGTCTTCACCAAGACGGCATCTTCTATCTTCATCCTTCTGACGTGGAGCAGCTCCATCTTCAAGACATCCGGCGCGGAGCACCCTCTTCCAACGACGACTACCCGACGAATGAAGGTACCTTTAAGTGACGTCATCCAAGATGGCGTCCCTTAGATTCCGATTGGCTGATAGCCAATAGGATTGAGCTCACATTCTATTGGCTGATTGGTTATTTTTAGGTTAGGGATTTGGGCCACAATAGAGCTAATTGCCCATCCAAATGCCCTTTTCAGGGCAATGGGGAGCTTAGGTTTTTTTAGTTAGGGTTTTATTTAGGGGGTTGATTGTGTGGGTGGTGGGTTTTACTGTTGGGAGGGTTGTTTGTATTTTTTTTTTTACAGGTAAAAGAGCTGATTTTTTGGGGGCAATGCCCTGCAAAAGACCCTTTTAAGGGCTATTGGTAGTTTAGTTTAGGCTTTGGGTGGCCTTTTTTATTTTGATAAGGCTATTAGATTAGGTGTAATTAGTTTAAAGATCTTGTAATTTTTTTTTGTAATTTAGCTAATTGTTTTGAATTTAGTTAATTGTATTTAATTTAGGGAATTTATTTAATTGTAGGGTTAGGTTAGGTGTTAGTGTAAGACAGGTTAGATTTTATTTTACAGGACAATTTGTATTTATTTTAGCTAGGTAGTTAGTAAATAGTTAATAACTATTTAGTAACTATTCTACCTAGTTAAAATAAATACAAACTTGCCTGTATAATAAAAATAAACCCTAAGCTAGATACATGTAACTATTAGTTATATTGTAGCTAGCTTAGGGTTTATTTTATAGGTACGTATTTAGTTTTAAATAGGAATTATTTAGTTAATGATAGGAATTTTTATTTAGATTTATTTTAATTATATTTAAGTTAGGGGGTGTTAGGGTTAGGGTTAGACTTAGGTTTAGGGGTTAATAAATTTAATATAGTGGCGGCAAACATTGGGGGCAGCAGATTAGGGGTTAATAAATGTAGGTAGGTGGTGGCGATGTTAGGGATAGCAGACTAGTGGTTAATAATATTTAACTAGTGTTTGCGAGGTGGGAATGCGGCAGTTTAGGGGTTAATATGTTTATTATAGTTGCGGCGATGTCCGGAGCGGCAGATTAGGGGTTAATAATTTAATTTTAGTGTTTGCGATGCAGGAGGGCCTCGGTTTAGGGGTTAATAGGTAGTTTATGGGTGTTACTGTACTTTTTAACACTTTAGTTATGAATTTTATGCTACAGCGTTGTAGTGTAAAACTCATAACTACTGACTTTAGAATGCGGTACGAATCTTGACGGGATAGGCTGTACCGCTCACTTTTTGGCCTCCCAGGACAAGCTCGTAATAATGGCGCTATGGAAGTCCCATAGACAAAAGACTATACGCAATTTGTGTAAGTTGATTTGCGGTAAGGCCAAAAAAGTGTGCGGTGCCCCTAAATCTGCAAGACTCGTAATACCAGCGGTAGTAAAAAATCAGTGTTATGAGGCTTAACGCTGCTTTTTTTCTCATAACGCAAGACTCGTAATCTAGCCGAGAGTAATTTAGCATTTAGAAGTACATTTATTTCATTTTTATAACTTTAAAAACAAAAAAAATCAAGTCCATAGTGCACATTTACATTAATATAATAGTAAATAACTTTTAAACAATTAGGAAAAAAGTAAAGTTTACTGGTCCTTTGATTACTGACATAATACAAGCCCCATAGTAGCTGCAGTGATACAAGCCCCATAGTAGCTGCAGTGATACAAGCCCCATAGTAGCTGCAGTGATACAAGCCCCATAGTAGCTGCAGTTTTTAAAATGCTTGTGCACTGAGCATTTCTACCTATTCTTCACATGCATGTACAGATATAATAGCTAACGCTAAAACAGTGATAACTTTTACTAGAAGCATTTTTCTATGAATGTATATTGTAAATATATTTATATTCATGCTATAGATCTTATGTGCAATTCAATTTTGACTGGAATGTCCCTTTAAGAGTCCTTTAAAATCAGCTTTCATGGATCTTATGCAATAGATTATTTCAATGCTGTTATTAACACAGCTGTAAAGTGTAATTACAATATTGTACGTAAGCATATATCACCTATGAACGATTTAGTTTAACCCCCTAGTTGCTGCAGACTTGCTCGGACCTTTGCTGCAGGGAGTGAGAGAAGCTGTTTTTTTAGTGAAGTTACAAACTCATTTGATACTTTAGAATCTTTTGTCTTAGACCACTAGGTAGGTGAGAAGATGCAGTTACAAATGCTGCTGACTTTTCTCTAGATAATGAGAGCCCCAGGGACTTTTATACAAATGGTTACTATTTAAACAGCACTGATTAAACTACATAAGCTCTGATGCCTTATAACTAATTAGCGCAGGATCCCTTTGTGGTCTAACTTCAGGTTGATTAACTTCCTTATGGTCTCTCTTTTGAATAAACTCTTACCAGAAATCATACAGTTAAAGGTACAGTATAGTCAAAATAAAACTTTCATGATTCAAATAGGGCAATTTTAAACAACTTTTCAATTTACTTTTATCATCAAATTTGCTTTGTACCCTTGGTATTCTTTGTTAAAAGCTAATCCTAGGTAGGCTTACATGCTAATTACTAAGTGCTTGTAATTAGCATTGTAATGCATTTTGACAGGTTTTACAGCTAGACAGTGCTAGTTCATGTGTGCCATATATATAACATTGTGCTCACTAACGTGGATTTATTTATCAGTCAGCACTGATTGGCTAAAACTGCAAGTCTGTCAAAGAAACTGAAAAAAGGGGGCAGTCTGCAGAGGCTTAGATGCAAGGTAATCACAGAGGTAAAAAGTATATTAATATAACCGTATTGGTTATGTAAAACTGGGGAATGGGTAATAAAGGGATTATCTATCTTTTTAAACAATACAAATTCTGGAGTAGACCGTCCCTTTAAACATACAGAGGAATTTTAGCACCTTCTAAAATTTGAATATAAATTGCAACACAATATAAAAGTCAAAGCAAATCCACATATAGGAAGATAATGTCATACATAAGGTGTAGGTATATTTGGAGATAGGGTGTGATATGTAGAGGGTACTTTGTTGTAAATAAATCTGAAAGTTAAAGGGACATGAAATTCATCATCTCTAGTGGCGACTCGCGAGTAGGGATGGGCGAATGTTTCGCAACATTCGAAAAATGAAATGAATTTTAACACATTCGTTCGTTGAAATCGAATTTCGAATGTTTATATAACATTCTAACATTTGATGTTCGGTTTAGAATTTTACGATTACATTTGAAAATATTCATTTAGAAAAATTCAAATTTATATTTGTAATAGTATTTCTAATGCTTTCTTTAAATGTAATATTCGAATTATGCAATTTTCAAATTCGAAAAAATTGAATTATTTATATTTGTAATAGTATTTCTATTATGCTTTATTTAAATCTAATATTTGAATTATGCAATATTCGAATTCAAAAAGTTTTAATTTATATGTTTGTAATAGTATTTCTAATGCTTTCTTTAAATGTAATATTCAAATTATGCAATATTCTATATAGAAACATTTGAAATGATATATTTGTATATATTATGTTTCAATTTACTAGATTCCCTACCACATGAACTATTGAACTTCTGAATAGTATTTGTTAAATAGAATGTTAAATTCGAAATTTCAAATGTGGACATTCGATCTAATTATAAACATTCAAATTCAAAAGTGACATTCGAAAACTGTAAATAGCATTCGATTATAGAATTTTTAAGAATATTCGTTTGTATCAACATTCAGATTTGTAATTCGAATTTCGATAACATTCGTTCTAACATTCGAATTTGGAAATTTACACATTCGCCCATCTCTACTCGCGAGTAGGAGACAATAGCTAGATTCAGTAAAACACATTTGGAAAAGCATTATGTCTGGTAAAATATAACATTGCTGCAACATTGCAACTAGAAAATACGTAATTCAAAGAGATTTCTACCCCTAACCACAGCCATGAGTTGTGAATTCAGCTCAATCAATAGCACCATATTTATCTTGTATCTGTTCACTTATTGGAATATAGAACGAGTACTACAGTAAAGGATACCAGCATCACAAAACACTTTCAAAACTCTAAAGAACAAGCTAATTAAGCCAGCAGGGGGGTGTCAATCAACCCGATCGTACTGGATCGGGTTGAATTGCGGCGATGTCTGTCCACCTGCTCAGAAACACAGGGCTTCAAGCTTTGTACGGAGCTTGATAGATATGCCCCCATATAGGCAGTTAGTGTAGAAAGACTGGAATTCAGTTAAGGGGTTTGAATAGAGAAGGATTAAAATCTATATGGTATAGACAAGGGTCCTCGCCGCTCAGGCGAGATATTCTAAGAAGTCTCGTTGTTAGAGCGAGGCCCTCAAAAAAATTTAGAAACACAAATTTTATCTTGAGAAATGTTTATGTTGCTATGCAGTGTTCTTTATGGGAAACAGAGACTCCTTCATTACAATACAAGGTCTAAAAAAAATCCCAAAGATTTTGTCTGATTTCTCTCCATTCTAGTGAGTTTTTATCAGGCCATCGATGTTTGACTGCAAAGGTTTAAAGTTTAAAGTTTTTTATTGAGGTATTTCATAAAATAACATTCACTTTGTGTTAGCATACATATAGAATACAAATAAGAAACGCTCAAACAGCCATGTCAAACATAAAATAAAATTAAACTAAACATATTTTTCACATAAAATATCCTGTTTGACGAATCTGAAGACAACAAATAAGATTCTCAGAAAATATAACAAACCATGTTGTCTTTAATAACAATGCAAAACTTAAAGTGCAAAGAATAATATGATACCTCTTATTAATTTATATGATAGCTTAATACAAGAACCTCTGGATCATGATTTGCTGCCTATTAGAGTGATACATTATAATAGCCAATTGTAAGCCAAAACAAACTATTAATTATGAGAGGTTAAATTTTTTTTATATCACATGTATACATGGACAGATTATTATTAGATCTCATTTTATGTAGGATTATATGGTACTTTGGTACCTCAATTTCTAATGGTATATCTAATCATCTAAGAAGGTGAGCTTGAAGCCTTAATATAAAATAGTGTGATGAAGGGACATGGAAATCTGTTAGTTAGGGGATTACTGACTCTAGAGATGGAGTGTAAAGATTGAATGCTACTGAGGGTTATCCAAGTTATAAGCACATTATGTACCTAATGGTTGTTATGGAAGACCTAAGAATAGTATGGATAGCTTACTCAAATCTACCCTAAAATTTAGATATTTAATGCTCCTGAAATAGTGACTCCTCTTAATATCTATGTATTTGAAGTAAATGAATGGAGGATAGATAAAATGTTATGACTGGGAGATATTGACGTCAGAGAAAGCCAAGCTCTAGTAAACTCCCTTCATTTATTTTTTTAAAACATTTTTTATTGAGGTTGTTAGATATAGCAACAGCAAGTAACCAGTTTACATAAGAAAGATACATAATCTCATCAGGCATTGAGAAGTGACTGTAGCATATATAAGTTTTCCACACGGTACACAATATTGTCTTACAAAAGAGCTATAAGTAAAACACAAATATATAAACTGTATACAAATAGTTGGAACCTCTTTTTCTGTGAACCAAATTCTACTTAACATGATGGATCAAAATATGGTGTAGATGCCTAGATTTGGAGAGCTTAGTTGTAATAAGATGGTGAGCGCGTCTACGGTATGGGTGGGTAGTAATATGGTTTGAGTAGTAATTAGGGTGAGTCAGCGGACAAGAGCCGTTTGTAATAAGGGGGGAAAGTAGAGTTGGGGGGGGCCGTAGGAATGGAAATTATAGGAGTTAGACAAAGCTGTATGTAGTTAGTAGTTAAGTAAATAAATAGAAGGCTGCAACTTGAGGCAATATAACTTTTGTGTTTATATCAATGAATGAATGAGCTTATTAATGTTGTCATGGGTAGCTACTTATTATCCCTACCCTCCCTCGCCGGCTGAGGGAGAAGCAGGTAACAAGTCTGCAAAATAAAAGAGTGTCAATTTCAACAATTTGGCTCAATATAATGCTCCCTATTATTGCGAACTAGTAGTAATGGCTGCTTAGAGAAGACATGCACCTCAAGTGTAAAAGGTAGCTTAGCTGAGTATGAACTGTAGTGGGCAGAGGGAAGCAAAGATTTAAAATAAAAATGAGAACTGGGGAAATACGGTTCAACTCGAGCTCCCACAGATTGAGGGCTAAAGGGCTCGGGTAGAGACTGATTTACTATACCTCCCAGAGTATAAAGGGCCACTCTTGGACCGTGATTAGAACATATAGCACAGGGGAGGGGCTTAAAATATATGTATGGTCTAGCTTGGACCTCTGCATAAATAGGTTAACATAAGGGACTCTAAAAACAGTATAGAGTAATAGTTTTAATAGGCTATTGGTATGATAGAATAGGATAGAATAGGATAAAATGGCTGAGCTTCCATATATAATGAGTAGGTGTGCCCCAAGCCCTCTTATAGAAGATAAGAGTCAGTTATGGTAAAGGGAAAAGTATGTACTGTATGGCTGCATCGTTGTGTCGTAAAGTAGCTCTGGAGACCAAGTTAACAAGTATAATACTGAATAAGGAAAGAGTGAGGGAAGAAGACATAAGCCTGAATGTGCACATCACTTATCTAAGAGGAACAAGTGTAGAATATAAATGTGGGGAGTCACAACAATAACTAAAGGACAATAGGTATCCCCAGCTATAACAACAGTATGTAAACTTGTTAGGTGTAGAGATGGTTGAAGAATTAGTAGCGCTACAACAGTTCTGCCATGCTGTAGGCAAAAAAATAGATAGCAATTCTTATAGTATTAGCTCTTATTGACCTGTATGGTATAAGAATAGTGCTGATCTTAATACATTCCAGCACCTGGTGATAGTCTCCTGTATAGAAGGAAACTAGTCAATCATGCTGAAATAAAACCTTAAGGGAATATTAGTAGTATAGGTATCTAAATGAAAAAAACAGTTCAATATACAATGCAGTTTTCCTATGCATCCTGAGAAGGCTTACCGTTTTTCTACCCCATGCCACAAACTAGGAACATTGATACACTGGGTAGAAGAGGTTTGCTGTACTAGGATGAGTAAAGGAAGTAAGGTATGAAAGCAACTACTAATTAGTGTAATAGAGATTGTGACGTAAATAAAATGTAACTCTAAGTGATCATTCAATAAGGGACTATATAGTCGATATAGTTTGCCCCCTTTATCACTATACATGTCCCGAAAGTCTATATTATATAGGGTGTTGGGTCTCTGCAACGTACAGTTCTGGGAGCCCCTAATTATCGTGTGGTAATTGAACACAGGCGATAAAAATATAATTCATATCTATGAGCTATACTGATGTTTCAAGTTACATCTAATCATACTAAACTCCATTTGTTCCTTAGCAATATTGAAACTAGGCCGCTAAAGTACGCTGGAGCACTTAGTACTAAGATGATAGGGCTGCAGCCTCAATAGCACACACATTCAATTTGCCATTAACTATGGTAGACAATACAAGCGCATATATGAGGGGATATGATCAGAGTTATAAGCAGGTATAAATACATAATTTATAGATAGCTGTGGGCTGCAATTACAACCCCATCTACATTTTATATTAGTAGTCCTTACTGTATACTTGGTAACCGTTATACAACCCTTTATGTTACAATAGGTGTGATAAAAGAGTAGAATAATAAGGCTGCAATCTCAGTTAGCACCTTTTATGACAGCTGTATATTTTATACCATAAATCTCATCTAGAAAATTTTATAATCCCATATAATATTTCAACAGGTAAACAGAAGTTAAGCATTTGAGAGTGGTAAAACAAAATCACTAGACTGCTTAAAACTTAATAATGAAATAAATAAACTAGAGCTACTATGGGGTCTTTTAAGGAACCTAGTAGGTCTGATCATCAGACATTATAGTCATCATTCAAAGAGGCAGAGTGAAGGATAGTGCCTCAGCATTAGGTCCCCTTTTTAGAAATGAAATGTCACTAAGAATATTAACCAATGCCAATTTTACAGCATAGCATGGTCGCAATGGTTCCGAGAAATCTCACCCCCAAGACAAGTAGCTGTTCCTGTCTTCTTTGGACCGCATGAAATCCCATGAACTGTGCAATGTTTGGGAGGCTCAGAACAGTCCACATCCACACAGACACTGACTGAGCCTCACATGGCAGCATAGTTGGGTCAGTGGAGGTCAGGGCTGAACACCCGAGGTGAGTGAGGCTCTGCTTGTTGCCTCAACAGATTGTAATCTTAAATTGGCCTGGTACTTGAGGGGTCTCGTTGCTGGTTCCACCAGAATCCTGTCTGATATTTAGAAGGGAGTATGTTCCGCTATATAAGCCAGTGGGGAATCCCTAGAGGTGTTGCTCTCCCCCTATTTTCCAACCTGTCAGAGCAATGTCGTATGTGTACTTAACAGACATCCCAACCTGCAAAAGCCCATTTCAGGGAGGTGACTTCACCCGCTACTGTGCTGCCTCCACCCCCCTCCCAGTTATATATTGGACACTTTGTAACCCTAAATAAGATAGAGACTTATTTAAGTAGCTTTATTGCACAACCACATACAACATTTTCCAGTTTGTTGAATGCTTAAATATTTTAGAATACAAAGTTTAATTACGTGCAGTAAATAAGGTAGTACAGTTTTTGTGTTTTAATTTTATTAGAATAAGTGGGGGCTTTTTGGTTACTGATGCATGTTTTGAGGGTTCTATAACGTCCCACCAACTAAAGGCATTCTTAAAGAAACAATTTTCCGGATTTGGGCCACATTGGATCATGGTACTTGGAGTTTCAGGGAGATTGCACTCCATTTGCTGGCATCAGGGAGCCGCTATTACAATCAGGGAGACTCCCTGAACTTCAGGGAGAGTTGGGATGTCTGACTTAAGGAGACTGCGGTCATGTTCGTAGACATCTGCAGGGTTGCGCACACATTGCTCAGGCTCCGTCTCAATGAAGGGATCTGTAGCCATTTCTCTGGTATCTCAGGCACTTCTATAATACTGGCTGTCCAGGTGCAGAGGTCATCATCTTCCTATCTGGTGCTGGCCGTAACCTCCGTTGCCAGAGTGGCGATAAGAGGCACTCAACTGGTTGGTATGTTTCTGAGTAAGCAGACAGGCACATCTCCCTTTGTATAGGTGTTGTTATCTATCAAATCTTCCCTCTGCTGCTCTGCGGGCGTAGCTAATATCTCCTGCGTAGTTATGGCCGTTTCCATGCGCATGACCCTCACAATACTCCTGAGGCTTTCAAATTTTTTGGACATCTTAAGGTCGAAGTCCAGTAGTAGCTTATGTATGCGTATGTGTCCGTCCTCCATATTCACAAAAGAAAAATGCCTCAGTGAGCATCTAGTAGTAGGTCGACACTGAACAATTTAGCATATTAGTTCTCTTAGATCAGTCTCATAGTGTTCTCAGCCTTCCCCTTAGTGTTATAACTTAATCTCTAGTCAAAAAGTAATTGCTAAACCACAATTAAAGATAATTTATAATACTAAAATAGCAGGAGCTCTTTCTCTATGCATCTGCTCTTGTCGACGGCTGGCTCCACTCCCAACTCCCTTCATTTTTTAAAGCATAAACCTAGGTAGTAAACCCACATTATCAAATTGTGTATTAATCTAAACCTCTAGGGGAATGTGAACACCTCGCTCTACAGAGTTGTTAGATATAAATATGTTGTTGGAAAGAAGGTAGCCTACATCCACTATATCGGACACTGACAGTGGAGTCGACCCATTCCACTTAACATTTGAGCGAGAAAACTATACATCCAAAAGAATTATCACTTCAGTAATACTAATATTCGATGGGAGTAAATATTGTAGAGTGTTTATACTTGTTTTTACTAAGGGTCCTATGCTAGCTAAGCACTAAATGGATATTCTGCAGTTATAGGTAAAATAAATATTAATAACGAAAAACCAATGGTATATGTAAATATATACAATGTCAGTAGTTATATGGAGCTAGGGCACATATTATACAATCAGCAAGGGGAGATGTAGAAGGCTCAGTTATGAAAAATCAGGAGTTCAGACATAAGATTTATGTGTGTAACATAATGTACAACACATATATATAATACATTGGGAGAACTATGAGCGAATAATATCATTCAAGTAGAGACAAGATAGTGCTAGTAAAAGATATATCCTAAACTCTTATATAGCCCACTGAAGTCTGCATGTCTCTTGAATAACATTGCTAACAATATATTAGTATGGGTTTGGGCGTGTACAGTATCTGAGAGTACAGCTTGATTATCAGGCCTTTATCATGGATCTAGTAAGGATTAGTCATATAGCCATATATCAGCCAGGAGTCTTAAGCAGCTATGGGCCTTCTGAGAGTAACACTTGCATGTGAGCATTGGGCATGTAAGATGGAATAGCATTTAGTATGAGTTTACACCACTTCAGTCCTGGATTTCGGTTTACATCTGAGGAATTGTAGTGACCGATGCAATGACTCTTGAGCAAACTTGAGCCGACTAAAATTGAGGAGAGCAAATGTGCGGTTATAACCGCAATCTTTCAGCTCCCTTAATGATGACGTCTCCAATGGAGGAAAGCCAACTTCCGAGTTTATGTCCATTTCTCCTGCCGCATATTGGGAACGAGTTCCACCTTGGCAGCTCCTCAACCTCTTAGGGTTAACTGCGTTCATCATGCTTCTTGCTGTATGTGAAGGGGTCTGTGTTCTCATACGCGGCATGAGTTTCTCTATATTGTCTTCCTCCTGCAGTAACTGGCACTGGACCTCCAGTGGTTTGAAAGTCTCAGTAGGGACCAAGTTCCCAGTCTCTTTGGTGGATGAACGTGGGTTGCCCTCTTTAGTGTCTAAGTCATGTGCATTTGCGCCAAAACAGACAGCAATTTGCTGGGAGAGCTGAATGTAATGAACATCTAGCGAGGTGCTCAGTTTCTGTAGGTGCAATTGTATAGTGATCTCCATGTCCCAAGTGACTCTGTCTGGGTAGCTATTAATAGCAGTTGGTTTGAACCTGCTTAACCCGGGTTACCGGGGAGGGTGCCAAGATCTATGGAGAGGTTGCCATCAGAGATCTAGGTCGCCAGTGCAGGGCTCATAGATCATGTACACAGTATATATTGAGTTATCGGGTATTCTATAGTATAAAGTGCTCAGATGGGTAGTGTAGATTTATGGATGCTGCTGGAATCTTGAGATATACGGCAGTAATCTCAGACTTCACTACGAGCTCCTGTTTTTGCGGCCATTTCGGTGGCTGCCTTGACATGCCCCCGCAAAGGGCTATATTTTATATATACATACATATACATTTCTAAATATGTGTATTTATGGATATATATATATATGTATTTATGTGTTTTACTATATATTTACTGTACACATTTAATATTCCAATGTTCTTCACTTACAGGCTAATGTAAATACATATACAGTGTGATCCACTAATATTGGCACCTTTGGTAAATATGAGCAAATAAGGCTTCATTGGCACTCCTATGAATTCATATGAGAAAAATATGTTTGAAGTAAATTCCCGCTGATATTTTAAAAAATTTAGTACACCTGGGTGACTAGAAAGTGAAACAGGAATTTGTTCAACTATGACTTCCTGTTTCACAGGGGTATAAATATGATGTAACACAAAGGCCAAATTCCTTTAGTCATTCATCACAATGGGTAAGATCAAGAAATATAGCTGTGATGTGCAGCAAAAGGTTGTTGAGATTCATAAAATGGGAAGTGGCTATAAGAAAATATCAAAAGCATTGACTATGCCAATTTCCACCTTAAGGGCAATAATTAAGAAGTTGCAGTCAATTGGAAATGTTATGAATCAACCTGGAAGAGGACAGAAAGTCTCCAAAACTATAATATGACGTCACCTACATCACCACAAGTTGATTGGAAGGGTTTCAAGAAAAAGCCCCTACACTCATCCAAAAACAAACTCAAGCGTCTTCAGTTTGCTTGACACTACTCAAACTGAAATGGTCAGATAAAACCAAAATATAACTTTTTGACAATAAACACCAGAGGGGGGCTTGGTGCACACAGAGAGGTAGCCATATGGATCATGCAAATGGTTAAATATGGTGGTGGCTTTTTCATGTTTTGGGGCTGTTTTTCTTCCAGAGGACCTGGACATTTTGTTATGATACGTGGCATAATGGACTCTACCTCTGCCAGAAAACTTAAAATGGGCCTTGGTTGGATCTTCCAGCAGGATGATGATCCAAAACATACATCAAAATCAACACAAAAATGGTTAACTGACCACAAAATCAAGGTCCTGCCATGGCCATCCCAGTCCCCTGACTTTAAATCCATAGAAAACATGTGGGTTAGCTGAAGAGGAGAGTCCACCAGCGTCAACCTCAAAAATTGAAGGTTCTGGAGGGATTCTGTATGGAGGAATGGTCTCAGATCCCTTTCCATGTATTCTCCAACCTCATCAGGCATTTTAGGAGAAGACTCAGAGCTGTTATCTTGGCAAAAAGAGGTAGTGCAAAGTATTGACTTAAAGGGTGCCAATAATTGTGCCACACATATCTTTAACAAAGATTTTTTTTTTATAAACCTGTGTTGTGTTTGCAATTGTTTGATATCCCTGAGAGCAGAGTATTTTTGTGTATTTTTTTTAACAAAAGATCAAAAGGTTAAACAATAAAGACACATTTTCCCAGCCTTCTTTGCTCATATTTACCAAGGGTGCCAATAATAGTGGAGGGCACTGTATCTATATGTATCTGTATTTATCTATACCTGTATTTCTATTCCAATTGATATATTGGTTTAGATATCTATTTTACATTAACAGTATATATATATATATATATATATATATATATATATAAACGTATATTTAAAAAAACCAAATAATATTGTTTTCTATGTGAAAAACATAGGAATGTAAAATATATGTAATGCACTTCAGGGTTAGCGCTTTAGGTCTAACACGATGTCAGGTTAGCACACATGAAGAATGGTTAATCTTACATTGAGTTATTGAAATATTAAATATTTTTAAAAATGAATAATAATTATTAAAAATTATTATGATACTGTATAAAAATCTAAATAATCTATAGAATTTACATATTTTTGTTACAGTATCTACAATATTTTCTAATAATTAATTAATTATTAATTATTTTTAAAAATATTTTACATTTAATATTTCAATAATGAGATGTAACATTAGTAATTATTTATGTGCACACACATAAATTACATATAAAATATTAATACAAATAATTACAAATTATTATACATACTGTAAATATATATACACTAGTTGGTAAGCCTGCCCAGAGGGCAGTCAGTATGTTGTAAATACAAAAAATTAAAAATAGAACTACAGAAAAAAATAAACACATTATCCAAAATAAAAAAATTAAACCTAATCCCTATGATAATAAAAAAGCCCCTCCAAAATAAAAACACCCCCTAATCTAATGCTAAACTACCAATAGCCCTTAAAAGGGCTTTTTGTAGGGCATTGCTCTAAGTTAAACAGCTCTTTTACATTAAAAATAAACAAAGTCCCCCTAACAGTAAAACGCCCCACCCACCAAACCCCCCAAAATAAAAAAAACCTAACACTAATAAACCTAATCGACCCATTGCCCTGAAAAGGGCATTTGTATGGGCATTGTCCTTCAGCTTTTTTTCACTTGCCTTAAAATGCTATTTAGTTCTTTTTCGAAGTGCCCAAAAAAAGTTAAAAAAATAAACCTAACAATAAAAGCCCCAAATAGGTACTCGCGGTTTCAGAAGTCCGTCAGAGAAGGTATTCTTCCAGGCAGGTCCATCATCTTCATCCACAGCAATGGCAGCACAGAGCGGAGGTCTGGAGTGGTCTTCCCAGATGTGGCGATCCTCGGCGGCGGTCCTCGGCAGCGGCATGGAGGTTCCTCTTCATCCGATTGTCCGTAGTATACTGAAGAAAGAATGCTGCCAACATTCCTTTGAGAATGCGTGCGCAACTGCCGAAGGCGACGGACATTACAGATGCAATTATAGTATAGATATATATATTTTAGCCATTTCTTCAGTATGTCTAATAATTTGTAATAATAATTATTAATATTTTAAAATATTTTATATGTAATATTTCAACAACGCGCATTAAGGTAAGCAATTCTTCATGTGCGCTAACCCGACACCTTGTTAGACCTAAATCACAAAACGCAAAGTGCGATATGAATAGTTAACATTCCTAAGTTCTTCACATTGAAAAAAATAAAAATGTTATTATAAAATATATATTCCTATATATATATCTGATAATTTTAATGTAAAATAGATATCTATACCTATAGGGATATACCTGAATAGGTATAAACAGATATATATAGAAATATGTATTTACAATAAAAATGACATTGTTCTGCTAGTGAAGAACATTCGAATGGGAAATATTCATAACTCCTGTCAGGTTAGCGCGTGAGTGATAGGTGTTTTTTCTTCTCCGCTCACCATTGACTTCTTTGGGAAGAACATTAACGCGGTCATGATATTTGGTTTCTCTGAAGTGCAAAATTTTTACTATTTACTAATTCACAGACAACCCAAATCACGCAAAAAGATTACTTCTAAAGAAGTTTATACTCAAGTGAAAGTGCTAAATAGCGTGTCACTTGTAATCTGGCCCATAATAGGAGAGATTTTCTTATTGTGCCTGGCATAAGCCAGTGGGAGGCACGTGTTTTAGATGAGGAATTCTGAGAATTGAAAGCTACAATTTTGTTAACATCTGGTTTATGATATAGCCATCAAACATTTAATAAATGGACTTTACACCCCAAATAGTGCCTCTGTGTTTTATTTGCCAAGATTGCGGGTCAAACAACCTCCCACTCTAACATATGCAAATAGGAAAACTTGAACAGTTAAGAAGAAATAAAAGAATAAAAACAAAAAAACTTGCTTTAAAATAGTCAGAACACAAGTGTGAGATGAAATACTCAGGGGTCAAGAGGTTGGAGAAAAAAACGCGACCTTGGCTCTCGAACATCCCAGAATGCCCATGACTAGGGTTGCCATATTGACGCTTTAAGGGAGGACACTTATGAAAAATACATATCAGGGGCCGTTTAAAGAAATGTTTCAATAATGTTCCATTATAAGAACCCTGACATATGTATTTTTTACTTTTTTCATTCTTTCTAGCAAGACTACTTTAGAAAAGCAATAAAAGTTATGCAAATATTCTACAATTACATAAACTGTTTTGAAGATTGTTTTTGAGACAATACAGTAAGATGGAAGGTCTAACAGATTAATGGTAAATTAATATCAAACATGACATGAAACACACCTTTTTTTTCTCTCATGATTCAGATAGATTGTATAATATAGAAATAAATAAATTAAAGTTTCCAATTTACTTTATCAAATTTCCGTTATTTTCTAGATATTTGTTGAAAAGCAGGTAGGTAGGCTCTGGAGTGTGCTCATGTCTGAGTACTATGCAGAAGCAGTTTAGCAAGACTGCTTTTAACAATATTATACATTGTGAAAACATTGCTGCCATCTAGTGGAATTTATGCAAAACTGCAGTCATTTAACTACAGATGTGCACACTACCTACCTAGGTATTCTCTTTAGCAAAGAATACCATGTGAATTAAGTAAATTTGATTATAGAAGTAAAGTAGACACATTTTTAAAATAGTATGCTATGGGGCCCATTTATCAAGCTCCGAATGGAGCTTGTGGGCCTGTGTTTCTGGCGAGTCTTCAGACTCGCCAGAAACACCAGTTATGAAGCAGCTGTCTAAAGACCGCTGCTCCATAACCCTTTCCGCCTGCTCTGATGAGGTGGACAGGAATCGCCGGAAATCAACCCGATCGAGTACGATCGGGTTGATTGACACCTCCCTGCTGGTGGCGTTGCACCAGCAATGTTAAATGCGGAGAGCGTATTGCTCTCCGCATTCAGCGAGGTCTTGCGGACCTGATCCGCACTGTTGGATCAGGTCCGCAAGATCGTTAATAAATAGGCCCCAATGTCTGAATTATGAAAGAAAAAAAAGTGTTTCATATCCCTTAAATTAATTAATTAATTAATGAAAATAAAACATTGTAGTAGACATTTCTTTATATATTTTCATGGTTTTGCTGTTAAACACCTCTGAAAATTGTGCTTGAGAGCATGTAGCTCAAATTCTTTGAACTACATGTGCTGCAAATTGCATAAAGTGGCTACATACTACTCAGTGATTGCTTAGAACACTGCATAAACTAATTTACTAACCACAATCATAGATATATAGGTATAGCTATCTATTTTACATTAACATTATCACATATATATATATAGAATTATATATTTAATGATAAAAATTACATAATTTTCTATGAGAAGAACATAGGAATGTAAAATATGCATGATGCGCATCAGGGTTCGCACTTGTCTAACGCGATGTCGGGTTATGAAGATTTACTAATCTTACATCACGTTATTGAAATATTAAATATATTTTTTTTTTATTAAAAACGTATCATACATCTTGACAAAGCCCATACCAGGGCGAAACGCGTTGACGTTACTAGTAGACCACCACAAGGATCAAGGTTCCAATACTGGATAAAGACATCTCTAAAGGACTCTTTTTGCATGATCTTGAAAACTGTCAATATACAAACGACCCTTTGTTACTTTGAGATCAACAGTCCTAAACACGAGTCCTAAACATGCTGTAGCGTGCAACAGAGGGAATATCCAAAACCAATAGAAAGCGAAGTGAGAGTGACATCATCACAGCCACGCTTGGTTCACGGGATGCGCTGTAACTAACAAATGGAGAAAAACACAGTAAGCCTGTAAAGAGACACAAATCGTGTCTGAAGTTCTCGGTAAGCATATCCCCAATCTCTAAAATTTGTGCAGGACACAGAACGTCTGAAGATTCCAGTAAGCTCTAAATCTCATAATTTCTGCACCAGGAACGCAGTGTTTATTGGTCAGTGCTCCTTGGCCAGACTTTGTTGTATACTAACAAGCCTAATAGTGTTAAGCTACACATTCTGGAGTATTGCAGTTTATGACCCATTTAAAAACTTTTTATATACCAGTATTTAGATACTTTGGATTTGGATTTCGATAGAAATATGCATATGAACTTTTAACTCAAGGTGGATTAGATTGTTTATATCATATGTTTCTATTACTATTGCAATTATACACCTAGATTACAATTTTTGTCGGTAAAGCTGTGCGTGGCTAATGAGCAGTTTATGTTCACCTACAGTAATGCTGGTATTATGTTTTTTTAAATCCGGCGTTAGCCGCAGAAAAGTGAGTGGAGAGCAAAATTTTGCTCCACATCTCACCTCAATACCAGCGCTGCTTACGGTAGACGTGAGCTGGCTAAACGTGCTCATGCACAATTTCCCCATAGGAATCAATGGGGCAGAGCCGGCTGAAAAAAAACCTAACACCTGCAAAAAAGCAGCGTCCAGCTCCTAACGCAGCCCCATTGATTCCTATGGGGAAATAAAAGTTATGTCTACACCTAACACCCTAACATGAACCCCGAGTCTAAACACCCCTAATCTTACACTTATTAACCCCTAATCTGCCGCCCCCGACATCGCCGCCACCTACATTATACTTATGAACCCCTAATCTGCTGCCCCCAACATCGCCGCAACCTACATTATATTTATTAACCCCTAATCTGCCTTCCCCAATGTCGCCGCAACCTAACTACACTTATTAACCCCTAATCTGCCGGCGACAACGTCACCGCAACTATAACAAAAGTTATTAACCCCTAAACCGCCGTTCTCCCGCATCACAAACACTAGTTAAATTTTATTAACCCCTAATCTGCCGTCCCTAACATCGCCGCCACCTACCTACATTTATTAACCCCTAATCTGCCGCCCCCAACGTCGCTGCCACTATATTAAATGTATTAACCCCTAAATCTAACTCTAACCCTAACCCTAACACCCCCTAATTTAAATATAATTTAAATAAATCTAAATAAAATTGATACAATTAACTTAATTAAATTATTCCTATTTAAAACTAAATACTTACCTATAAAATAAACCCTAAGATAGCTACAATATAACTAATAGATACATTGTAGCTATCTTACGGCTAGATTTAGAGTTTTGTCGGTAACGACCTGCGTAGCTAACGCTGGCTTTTTTCTGGCCGCACCTTTAAAATAACTCTGGTATTGAGAGTGCACAGAATGGCTGCGTTAGGCTCCAAAAAAGGAGCGTAGAGCATATTTAACGCCACTGCAACTCTCGATACCAGAGTTGCTTACGGAAGCGGCCAGCCTCAAAAACGTGCTTGTGCACGATTCCCCCATAGGAAACAATGGGGCTGTTTGAGCTGAAAAAAAAACTAACACCTGCAAAAAAGCCGCGTTCAGCTCCTAACGCAGCCCCATTGTTTCCTATGGGGAAACACTTCCTACGTCTGCAACACTCTAACATGAACCCCGAGTCTATACACCCCTAACCTTACACTTATTAACCCCTAATCTGCTGCCCCCGCTATCGCTGACCCCTGCATATTATTATTAACCCCTAATCTGCCGCTCCGTAAACCGCCGCTACTTACATTATCCCTATGTACCCCTAATCTGCTGTCCCTAACACTGCCGACCCCTATATTATATTTATTAACCCCTAATCTGCCCCCACAACGTCGCCTCCACCTGCCTACACTTATTAACCCCTAATCTGCCCGCAACGCTATTATAATAAAGTTATTAACCCCTAATCCGCCTCACTAACCTTATAATAAATAGTATTAACCCCTAATCTGCCCTCCCTAACATCGCCGACACCTAACTTCAAACATTAACCCCTAATCTGCGGACTGGAGCTCACCACTATTCTAATAAATGTATTAACCCATAAAGCTAAGTCTAACCCTAACACTAACACCCCCCTAAATTAAATATAATTTTAATCTAACGAAATTAATTAACTCTTATTAAATAAATTATTCCTATTTAAAGCTAAATACTTACCTGTAAAATAAATCCTAATATAGCTACAATATAAATTATAATTATATTATAGCTATTTTAGGATTTATATTTATTTTACAGGTAACTTTGTATTTATTTTAACCAGGTACAATAGCTATTAAATAGTTAAGAACTATTTAATAGCTAAAATAGTTAAAATAATTACAAATTTACCTGTAAAATAAATCCTAACCTAAGTTACAATTAAACCTAACACTACACTATCAATAAATAAATTAAATAAAATACCTATAATTATCTACAATTAAACCTAACACTACACTATCAATAAATAAATTAAATACAATTCCTACAAATAAATACAATTAAATAAACTAACTAAAGTACAAAAAATAAAAAAGAACTAAGTTACAAAAAATAAAAAAATATTTACAAACATTAGAAAAATATTACAACAATTTTAAACTAATTACACCTACTCTAAGCCCCCTAATAAAATAACAAAGACCCCCAAAATAAAAAAATGCCCTACCCTATTCTAAATTACTAAAGTTCAAAGCTCTTTTACCTTACCAGCCCTGAACAGGGCCCCTTGCGGGGCATGCCCCAAGAAATTCAGCTCTTTTGCCTGTAAAAAAACCCATGCAATACCCCCCCCCAACATTACAACCCACCACCCACATACCCCTAATCTAACCCAAACCCCCCTTAAATAAACCTAACACTAAGCCCCTGAAGATCTTCCTACCTTATCTTCACCATACCAGGTTCACCGATTGATCCACAAGAGCTCCTCCAATGTCCTGATCCAAGCCCAAGCAGGGGGCTGAAGAGGTCCATGATCCGGCTGAAGTCATCATCCAAGCGGGAATCAGCCAATCAGAATCAAGTTCAATCCGATTGGCTGTTCCGATCAGCCAATAGAATGCAAGCTCAATCTGATTGGCTGATCGGATCGGCCAATCGGATTGAACTTGATTCTGATTGGCTGATTCCATCAGCCAATCAGAATTTTCCTACCTTAATTCCGATTGGCTGATAGAATCCTATCAGCCAATCGGAATTCGAGGGACGCCATCTTGGATGACGTCCCTTAAAGGAGCCTTCATTCGTCGGTAGTCCGTCGGGCCAGCAGGATGTTCCGCGTCGGAGGTCTGCAAGATGGATCCGGAAGAAAGAAGATTGAAGATGCCGTTGATAGAAGACTTCAGCCGGATCATGGACCTCTTCAGCTCCCGCTTGGATGAAGACTTCAGCCGGATCATGGACCTCTTCAGCTCCCGCTTGGATGATGACTTCAGCCGGATCATGGACCTCTTCAGCCCCCTGCTTGGGCTTGGATCAGGACATCGGAGGAGCTCTTCTGGATCGATCGGTGAACCTGGTATGGTGAAGATAAGGTAGGAAGATCTTCAGGGGCTTAGTGTTAGGTTTATTTAAGGGGGGTTTGGGTTAGATTAGGGGTATGTGGGTTGTGGGTTGTAATGTTGGGGGAGGGGGTATTGTATGTTTTTTTTTACAGGCAAAAGAGCTGAATTTCTTGGGGAATGCCCCGCAAATGGCCCTGTTCAGGGCTGGTAAGGTAAAAGAGCTTTGAACTTTAGTAATTTAGAATAGGGTAGGGCATTTTTTTATTTTGGGGGTCTTTGTTATTTTATTAGGGGGCTTAGAGTAGGTGTAATTAGTTTAAAATTGTTGTAATATTTTTCTGATGTTTGTAAATATTTTTTTATTTTTTGTAACTTAGTTCTTTTTTATTTTTTGTACTTTAGTTAGTTTATTTTATTGTATTTATTTGTAGATATTGTATTTAATTAATGTATTGATAGTGTAGTGTTAGGTTTAATTGTAGGTAATTGTAGGTATTTTATTTAATTAATTTATTGATAGTGTAGTGATAGGTTTAATTTTAACTTAGGTTAGGATTTATTTTACAGGTAAATTTGTAATTATTTTAACTATTTTAGCTATTAAATAGTTCTTAACTATTTAATAGCTATTGTACCTGGTTAAAATAAATACAAAGTTACCTGTAAAATAAATATAAATCCTAAAATAGCTATAATATAATTATAATTTATATTGTAGCTATATTAGGATTTATTTTACAGGTAAGTATTTAGCTTTAAATAGGAATAATTTATTTAATAAGAGTTAATTTATTTCGTTAGATTTAAATTATATTTAACTTAGGGGGGTGTTAGTGTTAGGGTTAGACTTAGCTTTAGGGGTTAATAAATTTATTAGAATAGCGGTGAGCTCCAGTCGGCAGATTAGGGGTTAATACTTGAAGTTAGGTGTCGGCGATGTTAGGGAGGGCAGATTAGGGGTTAATACTATTTATTATAGGGTTATTGAGGCGGGAGTGAGGCGAATTAGGGGTTAATAACTTTATTATAGTAGCGGTGCGGTCCGCTCGGCAGATTAGGGGTTAATAAGTGTAGGCAGGTGGAGGCGACGTTGAGGGGGGCAGATTAGGGGTTAATAAATATAATATAGGGGTCGGCGGTGTTAGGGGCAGCAGATTAGGGGTACATAAGTATAACGTAGGTGGCGGTCGGCAGATTAGGGGTTAATTATTGTAGGTAGCTGGCGGCGACGTTGTGGGGGGCAGGTTAGGGGTTAATAAATATAATATAGGGGTCGGCGGTGTTAGGGGCAGCAGATTAGGGGTACATAAGTATAACGTAGGTGGCGGTCAGCAGATTAGGGGTTAAAAAAATTTAATCAAGTGTCGGCGATGTGGGGGGGGGCTCGGTTTAGGGATACATACAGGGAGTGCAGAATTATTAGGCAAATTAGTATTTTGACCACATCATCCTCTTTATGCATGTTGTCTTACTCCAAGCTGTATAGGCTCGAAAGCCTACTACCAATTAAGCATATTAGGTGATGTGCATCTCTGTAATGAGAAGGGGTGTGGTCTTATGACATCAACACCCTATATCAGGTGTGCATAATTATTAGGCAACTTCCTTTCCTTTGGCAAAATGGGTCAAAAGAAGGACTTGACAGGCTCAGAAAAGTCAAAAATAGTGAGATATCTTGCAGAGGGATGCAGCACTCTTAAAATTGCAAAGCTTCTGAAGCGTGATCATCGAACAATCAAGCGTTTCATTCAAAATAGTCAACAGGGTCGCAAGAAGCGTGTGGAAAAACCAAGGCGCAAAATAACTGCCCATGAACTGAGAAAAGTCAAGCGTGCAGCTGCCAAGATGCCACTTGCCACCAGTTTGGCCATATTTCAGAGCTGCAACATCACTGGAGTGCCCAAAAGCACAAGGTGTGCAATACTCAATGACATGACCAAGGTAAGAAAGGCTGAAAGACGACCACCACTGAACAAGACACACAAGCTGAAACGTCAAGACTGGGCCAAGAAATATCTCAAGACTGATTTTTCTAAGGTTTTATGGACTGATGAAATAAGAGTGAGTCTTGATGGGCCAGATGGATGGGCCCGTGGCTGGATTGGTAAAGGGCAGAGAGCTCCAGTCCAACTCAGACGCCAGCAAGGTGGAGGTGGAGTACTGGTTTGGGCTGGTATCATCAAAGATGAGCTTGTGGGGCCTTTTCGGGTTGAGGATGGAGTCAAGCTCAACTCCCAGTCCTACTGCCAGTTTCTGGAAGACACCTTCTTCAAGCAGTGGTACAGGAAGAAGTCTGCATCCTTCAAGAAAAACATGATTTTCATGCAGGACAATGCTCCATCACACGCATCCAAGTACTCCACAGCATGGCTGGCAAGAAAGGGTATAAAAGAAGGAAATCTAATGACATGGCCTCCTTGTTCACCTGATCTGAACCCCATTGAGAACCTGTGGTCCATCATCAAATGTGAGATTTACAAGGAAGGAAAACAGTACACCTCTCTGAACAGTGTCTGGGAGGCTGTGGTTGCTGCTGCACGCAATGTTGATGGTGAACAGATCAAAACACTGACAGAATCCATGGATGGCAGGCTTTTGAGTGTCCTTGCAAAGAAAGGTGGCTATATTGGTCACTGATTTGTTTTTGTTTTGTTTTTGAATGTCAGAAATGTATATTTGTGAATGTTGAGATGTTATATTGGTTTCACTGGTAAAAATAAATAATTGAAATGGGTATATATTTGTTTTTTGTTAAGTTTCCTAATAATTATGCACAGTAATAGTCACCTGCACACACAGATATCCCCCTAAAATAGCTATAACTAAAAACAAACTAAAAACTACTTCCAAAACTATTCAGCTTTGATATTAATGTGTTTTTTGGGTTCATTGAGAACATGGTTGTTGTTCAATAATAAAATTAATCCTCAAAAATACAACTTGCCTAATAATTCTGCACTCCCTGTAGGTAGTTTATGGGTGTTAGTGTACTTTAGAGTACAGTAGTTAAGAGCTTTATGAACCGGCGTTAGCCCAGAAAGCTCTTAACTACTGACTTTTTTCTGCGGCTGGAGTTTTGTCGTCAGAATTCTAACGCTCACTTCAGACACGACTCTAAATACCGGAGTTAGGAAGATCCCATTGAAAAGATAGGATACGCAATTGACGTAAGGGGATCTGCGGTATGGAAAAGTCACGGCTGAAAAGTGAGCGTTAGACCCTTTTTTGACTGACTCCAAATACCGGCGGTAGCCTAAAACCAGCGTTAGGAGCCTCTAACGCTGGTTTTCACGGCTACCGCCAAACTCCAAATCTAGGCCTTAGGGTTTATTTTTATTTTACAGGCAACTTTGTATTTATTTTAACTAGGTACAATAGTTATTAAATAGTTATTAACTATTTAATAACTTCCTAGCTAAAATAAAGACAAATTTACCTGTAAAATAAATCTTGTCACATTTACACCTAACACTACACCAGTGCTTTCCAAACTGTGTGTCGGGACACACTAGTGTGTCGGCAGCAGTGTGTAGGTGTGTCCCTGCTTCAGCACGATTTTTTTAATTTTTTTTTTTTGGTTTCCGACTTTCCACTTGCTACGCATATGACATGGTTGACACGTGATTGATACCTAGGGGGTCACAGATCATCTTAACCTATTGGCGCAGCTCAGTGGAAACTGAAACTATTCCCTTTGGCGGCACATTGGCTCCTGACTGCACATGTAGTCTCCTTAATTGGCTCGTGACTGCACATGTAGTTAGTGAGTGGGACAGTAGTGTGTTTGCAGTGTGGGCAGTAGTCAGTCGGACTCGCAGAGCTCTGAGGGCAGCAGCTTAAACACTGAGCTGAAGTCAAAGTGTTGTTGTTTTTTGCAGCTAGCTCCCAGTAGTGTAATATTCCACAAAATATTCAGAAACTGTGTTCATCCCATCAACCTCATACATCCCATTAAAGTAGTAAGTAGCTATTGGTGGTATTAAACTTTTTTTTAATTCTTGCACATACATACTGTTACTTGTAAATACATTTTGTTATTATATAATTTATGTATGTATTCGTATCTGTTAAAACAAGTTAGTTTAACCTCCTGTTTGCCAGTACAGCTGAATTACTGTGTCGCGAAATGATGTAGGTCTAAAAAGTGTGTCACCGACATGAAAAGTTTGGAAAGCTCTGCACTACACTATAATTAAATTAATTGCCTACATTAAATTAAATTAATTACAATGAAATAAAATAAACTAAAGTACAAAACCCCCCCACTAAATTACAGATAATAATAAAATAATTACAAGTTTTTTAAACTAATTACACCTAATCTAACCCCCCTAATAAAATAAAAAAGCCCCCCAAAATAATAAAAATCCCTACCCTATACTAAATTACAAATAGCCCTTAAAAGGGCTTTTTGTGGGGCATTGCCCCAAAGTAATCAGCTCTTTTACCTGTAAAAAAAAATACAATATCCCCCAACATTAAAACCCACCATCCACACACCCAACCCTACTCTAAAACCCACCCAATCCCCCCTTAATGAAACCTAACACTAACCCCTTTAAGATCACCCTACCTTGAGACGTCTTCACCCAACCGGGCAGAAGTGGTCCTCCAGACGGGCAGAAGTCTTCATCCAAGCCGGGAAGAAGAAGTCCTCCACACGGGCAAAAGTCTTCATCCAGACGGCATCTTCTATCTTCATCCATCCAGAGCGGAGCGGGTCCATCTTCAAGACATCCGACGCGGAGCATCCTCTTCTGTCTTCATCCGACGACTAAATGACGGTACCTTTAAGTGACGTCATCCAAGATGGTGTCCCTTTGATTCCGATTGGCTGATAGAATTCTATCAGCCAATCGTAATTAAGGTAGAAAAAATCCTATTGGCTGATGCAATATTTGATACTATTTTAGCAGATTACCGAACTTAACAATTTGCATTTAAAGGGAGACATCCCTAATTTTATATGATTTTATTTGTCATGATTTAGATTATATTTTAATAACCCACAATCATTATAATATAAGCCAGTAGAATGTATTGCTTCCTAGACTTCTGAGCTTTTCTAGCGCTCCCTAACTTAATCATTACGTATATTTGTCATATCTATTTGCCAGTCTTAGGGAAGGATTGGCTAGTAAGTGAGCTAGGAGTCATTACTGGGCACCATATTTAGCTTTTTTTCATATACATCAGTATAGGAAATTAGGTGGTATAGGATATTAGGTGTAGGGCCAGACTGGGAATAAAAATCAGCCCAGGAAAAATATGAAGACAAAGCCCTATTTTCTGTTGAGTCAGTAGAATGCACGTTCCATTTTTCTCAAAGGTGATTACTGGGATACTCATTCTCCAAAATATTTTTTTCAGAATTAAATTATATTACTTTGTATTAAATAAACATACCAGATCATTGTTATATTGGCACCCTACAACACGATTGCATCCATTAATCAACCCTTTAAATTGTAGCTTTCCAGCCCCAGCAGCTGCAGCCCACTGGGAAATCTCATGGTATTTTGGTAGGCCAATCCGGCCTTGATTAGGTGAGTAGCAGTTATGGTTATACTGATGTATAGTATATTAGGTGAGTGGCAGTTATGGTTATACAGATGTATAGGATATTAGGTGAGTGGCAGTTATGGTTATTCTGTGGTATAGGGAATTAGGCAATCACAGTTATGTATATACTATGGTAAAGGATTTAAGTAAGCCACATTTGTGGTTATATTTCAGTGTAGGAAATTAGGTGCCAGAAGATATGGAGATACTGTGAAATAGTGAATTAGGTGAGTGGCGGTTATTTTTAAACTGTGATATAGGAAATTAGATAAGAGGCAGTTATGGTTATACTGTTGTATAGGATATTAGATGAGTGGCAGTTATGGTTACACTGTGGTATAGGATATTAGGTGAGCAGCAGTTATGGTTACTCTGTGGTATAGGATATTAGGTGAGTGGCAATTATGGTTATACTGTTGAATAGTATATTAGATGAGTGACAGTTTTGGTTACACTGTGGTATTGGATATTAGGTGAGTGCGAGTTATGGTCATACAGTGGTATAGGATATTAGGTGAGTGACAGTTATGGTTATATTGTGATATAGGAAACTAGGTGAGCGGCAGTTATGGTTATACTGTGGTATAGGATATTAGGTGCAGGGCAGGACTGGGAATAAAAAGCAGTCCTGGAAAAATATGATGACAAAGTCCTTTTTTCTGTTGAGTCAGTAGGAATGCACGTTCCATTTTTCTCAAAGGGGATTACTGGGATACTCATTCTCTAAAATATTTTTTTCAGAATTAAATTATATTACGGGAATAGGGCCCTCAATCCCTCCTGTATGTGTTTGTAAATTTTGTCCTGTATCTTACAAGTTTTGTATTGTTTTATTTAAATGAATTGTATCCATGGACAGTGCTGCGGAATATGTTGGCGCTTAATAAATAAAGTATAATAATAATAATAATAATATTACTTTGTATTAAATAAATGTACTAGATCTTTGTTATATTGGCACCCTACAACCCAATTGCATCCATTAATCACCCCTTTAAATTGTAGCTTTCCAGCCCCAGCTGCTGCGACCCACTGGAAAATCTCCTAGTATCCTGGTAGGCCAATCCGGCCTTGATTAGGTGAGTAGCAGTTATGGTTATACTGTTGTATAGGATATTAAATCAGTGGCAGTTATGGTTATACTGTTGTACAGTATATTAGGTGAGTGTCAGTTATGATTAGAGTAATACTGTGGTATAGGAAATTAGGTAAGTGGCAGTTATGGTTATACAGTTGTATAGGATATTAGGTGAGTGGCAGTTATGATTATACTGTGGTATAGGGAATTAGGCAATCACAGTTATGTATATACTATAGTAGAGGATTTAAGTAATCCACATTTGTGGTTATATTGCAGTGTAGGAAATATAGGATATTAGATCAGTGGCAGTTATACTGCGGTATAGGATATTAGGTAAGAGGCGGTTATGGTTATACTGTGGCATACGATATAAGGTGAGTGGCAGTTATGGTTATACTGTGGTATAGGATATTAAATGAGTGGCAGTTATGGTTATATTGTGGTATAGGATATTAGGTGAGAGGCAGTTATGGTTATACAGTGGTATAGGATGTTAGAAGAGTGCCATTTATGGTTACACTGTGGTATTGGATATTAGGTGAGTGCGAGTTATGGTTATACAGTGGTATAGGATATTAGGTGAGTGGCAGTTATGGTTATATTGTGGTATAGGATATTAGGTGAGAGGCAGTTATGGTTATACAGTGGTATAGGATGTTAGGCGAGTGGCAGTTATGGTTATACAGTGGTATAGGATGTTAGAAGAGTGCCATTTATGGTTACACTGTGGTATTGGATATTAGGTGAGTGCGAGTTATGGTTATACAGTGGTATAGGATATTAGGTGAGTGGCAGTTATGGTTATATTGTGATATAGGAAATTAGATGAGCGACAGTTATGGTTATACAGCAGTATAGGAAATTAGGTGAGTGACAGTTATGGTTATACTGTGGTATAGGATATTAGGTGCAGAGCCGGACTGGGAATAAATAGCAGCCCTGGAAAAATATGAAGACAAAGCCCTATTTTCTGTTGAGTCAGTAGAATGCACGTTCCATTTTTCTCATAGGGGATTACTGGGATACTCATTCTCTAAAAAAAAAAAATCATAATTAAATTATATTACTTTGTATTACATAAATGTATTGGCACCCTACAACCCAACTGCATCCATTAATCACCCCTTTAAATTGTAGCTTTCCAGCCCCGGCTGCTGCAACCCACTGGGAAATCTCCTGGTATCCTGGTAGGCCAATCCGGCTTTGATTAGGTGAGTAGCAGTTATGGTTATACTGTTGTATAGGATATTAGGTGAGCTGCAGTTATTGTTATACTGTTGTATAGGATATTAGGTGAGTGGCAGTTATGGTTATACTGTGGTATAGGAAAGGAGCTAAGTGGTAGTTATGGTTATACAGTTGTATAGGATATTAGGTGAGTTGCAGTTATTGTTATACTGTGGTATAGGGAATTAGGCAAGCGCAGTTATGTATATACTATGGTATAGGATTTAAGTAAGCCACATTTCTGGTTATATTGCAGTGAAGGAAATTAAGTGCCAGAAGATATGGATATACTGTGAAATAGGTGAGTGGCGGTTATGGTTGAACTGTGATATAGGAAATTAGGTAAGAGGCAGTTATAGTTATACTGTTGTATAGGATATTAGATGAGTGGCAGTTATGGTTATACTGCAGTATAGGATATTAGGTGAGTGGCGGTTATGGTTATAATGTGGCATAGGATATAAGGTTAGAGCCAGTTATGGTTATACTGTGGTATAGGATATTAGGTGAGTGGAAGTTATGGTTATGGCTATGCAGCTGTATAGGATATTAGGTGAGCGGCAGTTATGGTTATATTGTGATATAGGAAATTAGGTGAGTGGCAGTTATGGTTATACTGTGGTGTAGGATATTAGGTGAGTAGCAGTTATGGTTATACTGTGCTATAGGATATTAGTAAGTGGCAGTTATGGTTATACTGTGTTATAGGATATTAGGTGAGTGGCAGTTATGGTTATACTGTGGTATAGTATATTAGGTGAGTGGCAGTTATGGTTATACTGTGGTATAGGATATTAGGTGAGGACAGTTATGGTTATACTGTGGTATAGGATATTAGGAGGAGGCAGTTATCTTTATTTTCCGACATAGGACATTAGGTGACAGCAGTTATGTACTGACTACAAGGCAGTACAAATAACTAGGCAGGGTGTGGATCAAACAGCTATGGGGGTTAATTTAATGCAGAGTCTGTGAGAGCACAGGATATTGTTACTATTAACTTCTAGCAGCTGCCATAGAACAATATATCTATGGGTATTAGTGGGTAGTTACTGTGGTGCTTTTACTGCTAAAAAAAATGTGTTTGTTTTTTAAACGCTACAGTGTGGTTTCAGACCAGAAACTGTCAGGGTATCTGTGAAGTAACCTTAAATAAACTGCAGATGTATCATAGAATCTAATCTTTCATTTAGCTAATATCTACTATGAATTGATTTAGTTGCATTGCGAACAAACACTGGAATGGGTGATATCAACCCCTCCCTTTTGCTCTCAACTACAGACTTGTAGAACAAAAGAAATAGACAGGACTTCTAAAGAAAAACAAACATTGGTCCCAAATTATAAGGGATAATGTTATATCTAAAGAGCCTTTGATCACGAAGAGGGATAACTTCTAATGAGCCTTTGATCTCTAAATTAATTTAGCCAAAGAAATTCATTACTTAGATCACAGGAACCCCTGTAAGGAACAAACGGTCCGTCTGTAAAAATAGTGGAATGTACAAAAATAGGGGCCCATTTATCAAGCTCCGAACGGAGCTTGTGGGCCCGTGTTACTGGCGAGTCTTCAGACTCGCCAGAAACACCAGTTATGAAGCAGCAGTCTAAAGACTGCTGCTCCATAACCCTGTCCGCCTGCTCTGATGAGTTGAACAGGAATCGCCGGAAATCAGCCCGATCGAGTACCTCGGGTTGATTGCGAGTCAGCAGGGGGCGGCGTTGCACCAGCAGCTCTTGTGAGCTGCTGGTGCAATGTTAAATGCGGAGAGCGTATTGCTCTCCGCATTCAGCGAGGTCTTGCGGACCTGATCCGCACTGTTGGATCAGGTCCGCAAGACCTTTGAAAAATAGGCCCCAGTCTCAGAGGAAATAGCCCTTAGCATATAGGTGATAAATTGTCCCATTCTAAGCCCCCAATATACATCTCCCAGACGAGCTGGCATTTCAAGTCTCTGTATGACATGGGAAACTAGATCTCAGATAAAGAAATTGTGCCTAATTTTCATGTAGTTTAAGATACTCAAATGAATATATATATATATATATATATATATATATTCAGACAACAGATTAAATATGAACACATGAATCTGGGAGATTGTCTATGCCTAAGAAGGGTAATATGGGAAGCTGAAAACCTAAGAATCAAGATTTCAACATGTCTTAACCTATGTATTTTTGAAAATATAGAAGTCTTAAGGATTCGAAGTTTGGACATATCATATATATAGTTTTCAAACATTAAATATGTACCTCAGACTAATAAATAATAGGTATGAATAAATTGATATGAAATTGTCTGTTTGTATAATATTAAATGTGAATATCTGCTAAATGAAAAATATAAATAACATTGTATGTTTTTATACACTCAGCAAGAGATATACAGATATACAATATTTATATTGATATGGGAAAGTAGTCCAATATAATTATGTGAAATGACATCTGATTGCTGATCCCAAGGTATGTATGTGATATTAACTGAGATATTAATTAGATCCATGCTACAAGTATTAAAATCCTTTTAAATACCCATATATTTTAAATGTATAAGAATTACTTTGTATATGTGTATCATGTTTAATATTGAGGAAATGCCCAGATTAAATAATATTAAGTACTCCTATACAAATTGGACATAATTTTATGCTGAGGCAAGAAATAGTGAATACACTAAATATACATTTTAAAAATATATATGAATCTAAACTGTAGCAGTATTGATAGTGAGAATGCATTTCTGGTTATCTGCTGCCACCAATAGTTCAGAAATGGTATAACAGCCAAACGAATTGACTATTAGAACATATGCAAATCCATAAAAGCAATCAATGCTCAGCTCCATTAAGGTCGGATCAGGGACAAGCATCGGAAAGGGCCTATCAGACAACTTTCAGTAAGGGCGCATCCCAATTTCACAGATGATTAGAATAAGAAGGGGTGGGGTATATCACGTGATATAGCCTCATGCAATAGAAAAGAAAGGGGTGTTTTGCTGCTGAATTTTGACTGACAAACTGTTGCCTTGGAATCCAGTCTCTATAAAGCAAATCTGGGCCTAACTTTCATCCATCTTGCAAAAATACCTCTTTTAATTTAGGAGGTGAAATTGGACTTATCGGAGAAAGCTGAGATAATCATTTGGTTATATTGTAACGTATGGCAGTGACTATAATTTAATATTTTAAAACAAATACATTCATTATTGCTACAGTAACTAAAGTTAGTAATTTTAAAAGGGCACAATTTGTATTTTAAGCTCATGTTCATAGTCCTGTGTAGTTTAACTAGTCATATTTAGTGCTAAGTAATTTATATTTGCAACTATATATATATTTTAGAATTTGCCTTATTGTAGCTAAATAAGATTTATTTCAGCTCAGATAAATTGGCTGTTAAAGCATCTTGTTATATTGTTTAACTAGGC
This sequence comes from Bombina bombina, assembly GCF_027579735.1. NCBI lineage: Eukaryota > Metazoa > Chordata > Amphibia > Anura > Bombinatoridae > Bombina > Bombina bombina. Next base: position 1,498,425,271 of record NC_069499.1, read on the forward strand.
ACTGTTAAAGTTAGCGGTCCATATTCTGGTATTTTATTGCGATATTTTAATGTGATTCATTGTGAATAAGGTAAATTGTAAAGGTATATTTTTTATGATCTTTGTATAGAATATTGTAACAGTTTTAGTGTGTATCATTTGATTCATAATCTGGTTTCTATAAATATAATTCAATGTGTTTATAAATATTAAAGGGCCATACATAATACCCAAATGTTGAAACACTTGAAAGTGATGAAGCATAGCTGTAAAAAGCTGACTAGAAAATATCACCTGAACATCTCTATGTAAAAAAGAAAGATATTTTACCTCAAAAGTTCCTCAGTAGCCACATCCCATTGTAAAGGACTTCTAAGCAGCAAATTAGTATGTCTGTCCCGGGACAGCTAAGGGGTTGAGCCTTGTGCACTCTCATGTTATTTCCCTATTCAGTTTAAAGAAAGTTTACTATGAAATCTCATGAGAGTTAAGTCGAATCTCATGAGATCACAGTAAAAGAGTTCATGACCTCAGCACTGTTGATGCTGATTGGCTGCTGTTCATTTCTTCATTTTTATTTTTTATTACCTGCAGCTGGGCAGCAGCTGAGTATAACGTTTTACACAGAACTTCCTCTGCTGAGCTGAGGAAATTGTGAGGTAAAATATCTTCCTTTTTTACATAGAGATGCTCAGGTGATATTTTCCTGTCAGCTTTTTACAGTTATACTGCATCAGTTTCAAGTGATTTAGCATATGAGTAATATGTCCCTTTAACTAATCTCAAGAATTTAGGAATAATTATTAATTTTAATTGTTTTGTATATACATTTTTATTGGGGGGGTTATTTTAAAGAATAATTATTAAATACATTGTATTCTAACTCTGCTATATACTGACAACAACTTTTAATAGCAGAGATGTTTCATTACTGTGACTATATAACAATAAATAGTATCTTGCATATGATCTGGCCTATTGTTATTCGCTACAACGGCCTTTTAAAACTGTTATTTTTTAATAAGAGATGATTGTAATGCTGGTTATACTGCTGATGTCAATAAGTAAAAAATGTTTTTATTTGTGCCAAATACCCTTTGTCTGTATATCCTACCTTCTATCTACCCTTCCTGAAGACATGTCTTTTTTTAAATAAATTGAAATAAAAAAATCTAATAAGTCTGTCCAAGCTTTTTAAAAGAAGGGTCAATTTTTTTTATTTTTTTTATTCACAGGGTCAATTCTTCTACTAATAACAAAAATGTATTATTTTACACAAACATCAATGAGCTGTGCTTATTGAGATAAGATGGCATTGATTATGCCTGTGTGAATGTCACTAAGACTCCCAAATAAATATATTGTATTTTCTCAAACAGAACAGGAATACCCCAGGTTACAGAAGAGGAACAATATCTCCAAATCTACAGCTGTCTGCTGCACTGAAAGGTCAAATGAAGATCACACACTTACCAACTGTCACAATTTTTTTTTCTCCTGTCCCATGGTATAATAGTCCCTGTGAGTCAGTCACACAATATACAAATCTGCCCTTAGATATGCTTAGATGTCTGGAATTGAGTCTAGATATAAAGAATAGAAATGTGTGTAGGCACTAAGTCGTAGGCTGGTTAACACATCCTACCCTAAAATAGTTAAAGGGACACCAAACCCAATTTTTTTCTTTAATGATTTAGATAGAGCAGTGATTTTCAGCCTTTTTTTTTGCCATGGCACACTTTTTTACATTAAAAAATCCTGCGGCACACCACCATCCCAAAATCACACATTGTAGCCTATTACAAGATATATATATATACACACACACACACACTGACACTGTGCTGTCATGCCATGCCTCCTAAAAACTATACATGACATATTGACATTCATTCACAAACAATCATAATGATATACACATATATACACACAAGCATACATACATACACACATGCATACAAACACACATGCATACACACACACATGCATACACACACACACACATACAAATGCATGCATACACACATACATACATGCACACATACAAGACAACGTGTTGTGGTGGGTGGGAGTTCCTTCCAAGTGTGAAAACGGGTCGGGGAGGTGAGCGGCCACTGCGCAGTTACCCTCAATCATCATCTCACTCAAAATAAAAAAAATGGCCCAGAATAAAAAACAAGCAACATTTAAAAAATATGTCCCACTGTTGTCAGTCTGCCGCGGCACACCTGAGGATCTCTCACGGCACACTAGTGTGCCACAGCAGACTTTTTGAAAAACACTGAGATAGAGCATACAATTTTAAGCAACTTTCTAATTTATTCCTATTATCAATTTTTCTTTGTTCCTTTGCTATCTTTATTTAAAAAGCAGGAATGTAAAGCTTAAGAGCCGGATCATTTTTGGTTTAACACCGGGGTTATGCTTGATTATTGGTTTGCTAAATTTAGCCACCAATAAGCAAGCACTATCCAGGGTGCTGAACCTAATTGGGTTGGCTACTAAGCTTTAAATTCCTCCTTTTTAAATAGAGATATCAAGAGAACGAAGAAAAATTGATAGTAGGAGTAAATTAGAAAGTTGCTTAATATTTCATGCTCTATCTGAATCTTGAAAGAAAAATAAAATTGGGTTTAGTATCCCTTTAATGTCTTGCTCAACAACCACTAACTAAATAACTTTTATCTTGTAGAAAACAATTCTGAGGTTATTCAAGGCTGTCTTACAGCAGATAACAGAGAATATTTCTGGGTTCATTTTATGAACATGTGTTGAAAAGCTGTATGCTGGAACGTGAGTGACTATAAAATGTATAGGGCAGTACTCGCTTCTCTTTTGTCCTGATTAGCTTTGCACTAAATGAAACTGACTTATCATTTTCTTTGAACTTAGAAAAAAAAATCCCTTGGAACATAGTGCGCATATAGTCTTGGTACACACCTGGTCTGGATTAATATTCTCGCTCTTGTGCTTTGATTCTTTGTGCATTGTGTTAATTTAAAAATGAACAACGGACACTATCCCCCACTCAATATTAAATTGCATCTTTTTGTAATAAAACGTCCATTAATATAAACCAAGATTGTGACATCAGATAAAACCAGCTTGGGACCTCTGTTCTGACCTTTCCCCACCTGTTGTAAAACTACAGCTCCTACTTGAAGTTTGATCTTCTTTAATCTTCAATATAGTTTATTTTTTTCACCAAAGATTTGTACATTTTGTTCCTGCACCGCAGATGATGGAATTTCTTTTTTTAGTTTATCTGTTTTTTTATAGTTAAAGGAGCACTGATCATCCCCTCTCTTCTATAATAAAATTAGAAAAAAATTATATCCAAATTAAGTACATATTAGGAACATAAACTTTATCCATAAAATGTATGTTTATACCTGTATTGATTTTATATTAGTTACATTGGCCTAAACCTTAACAACTTTTATCTTGCCTGAATTCTAGTTTCAAAATGATTCTAAGCTGATAAGCATTTCTCAGCATTGGATAAATTTAAAAAAATGTTAAACAATAATCTTACCAAAAAGCTACAATATTAAAGAGATCATTAAAGTTTTTGTTTTTTATGTATGCATTGTATGTATCAATAATGAAAGGGTTGTAGTACTTTAAGGGACATCTAGATTGTGGCTTTTATTTATGCTACTAAAATAATTCACTGCATTGCCACAGACCTGCATACAAAAAACGGTGTTTTAAAAGCATTGTTTTGCTGTCCAGGGTCCCTCTCCCCCCCAAAAAAAATATGCCTCTTGACTAAACATTTTCAGCTATATTACAAGTGGCGTGCTAAAGATAGCGTGTGCGCAATATTACAATATTGCCTATTACAAGTTAAAAGTAAAGGTGACCACACAAAGACAAACTAATTTTGCGCGCGTTGGGTTAGTGCGACTGAAAACTTTGCGTAAAGGGTTAGGGATAAATGAAAAGTTGCATTAAACACGTCACATATACATTAAAATAAAGTGTAACACTCATATTTACACTATCTAAAAAAAAATATTGTCATAAATATTATTAAAAAAAGTTATAAGGGTTAAAAGGTATATGGTATATGACATGGTGTTTGACTGCAATGGGCTATAATATATATATTTTTACATACATATACATGCCTAAATATGTGTATGTATGTATATGTATATCTATATCTAGCTATGTATCTATCTATCTATCTATCTATCTATCTATCTATCTATCTATCTATATACATACACATATAAACACATGTACACACACACATATATAATATTATATATATATATATATATATATATATATATATATATCAAATTTTAATAACGGAGGGGACGCAATTGCTATGAGCTTTCTTAGAAAAAGGGGGGTATCCAACCAGTTGGCTTCTAGGCTAATACTGGTATGGTCTAGAGTATATCAAATATCTGGTGCAGACCCTTATATAAAATAGAAGAGTTTATGTAGAGAGAGTAAATCCTGGAAACAAAAAGAAAGACCAGGATAAAAGACAGGGAATTCAGCACTCTTTTCAAAATTTAAACTTAAGCTCAAAAAAGACTATCAGAAGGGGGGCGGAGCTTGGCCACGCTTGTAAATGGCCGCACACTGATTTAGCTCTGAAGCCTTAAAACTCTTGTTATAGGTATAAGTAGCTCACAGCAAGTTGGAACCTGCCCAAAAATAATAATTAACACCCAAGGCCGAACCGGACATTTTCTGCAGTGACCCTGGAGGATATAACAGTGACAGAAACCTTTCAACAAGCGGAGCACATTGGGGCCTAGGCTGAAAAGGAAGCAGCAACAGCGGAGGTCACGCTTGACAAGAAACTGCTTACTTAACACTTGAACCAGCGCAGCTATTTGCCGAAAGCTAAACCAGGCTGACTTTGACCCAGTTTCCCCACGGCGTGACAGACTTGAGCAGAGGAACGAGATAACACGCTGCATTGGGGACATCGAGGTGTGTTTGGCCTACGGCTTCCTCCTGCACACAGGAGCAGGCCGGGAGCCAGAGATAGCCGCATAGAGGCGAGAGGGAGACGCCCGGCAAAAGACACAGACTGGTAGGTCCGGAGCTGGAAGGGAACCAGCAGTGGCGGTAAAATCAAGAGCCGTATCTGATGAGGAGTTCCCGCGCCACACTATAACTCAGTACCGGTCTGTCTGAGGCTGAATGAGCTGACCTATCTGGGATACCTCTCTCAACCAACGAAGCAACATACAGGTACACCACATAGAGGATCGGGGTGGCATGTCTGTTAAGCCCTAACAGGGTAGGGGTAGCATGTAAGCAATAAAAGACCTGCTGACAAGTTGCAACAGCATAGTGAGACCCTGTGGAATTGCTTATATGAAAAGAGCCTAAAATCTCCCCAATTAGCAGTAATAAGCAGACATTGATTATAGCAGCCTAATTGAATACACTGAGCCATTTTAGTCACTATAACTGGCAGAAGCATAAGGAGAATTGTAAGCAGATCTCATAAGAGGCATAACTACCAGACTGTATAATCCTACCTTACCTGCCTCTACAGCACCTTTAGGCATACAGTCAATCATTTAATACACTGGGGTAACCCTCCCCGCACCGCTGGGTAGTCCTGCACCCTGGAAAATGGCCAATAGGCGCATAGTTAAACCGCCCAAGGGCTCACAGGCATCTAATATGGAGAATTATTTAATTGCAGCGGACACTATCCCTAGTACTCACAAAGAGGCACAAGAAAGTGGTAAACACTCTGCAGCAGTACAGACATCTACTCTGGAACTCCAACAACCCTCATACCTCACCAGAGATGACATTAAACACCTGTCATCCAAACATGACATCCATGAAGCCATGATGGATGTCAAGCTTATGTTTGGGGAATTGAAGAAAGACATTACAGCAGTTGATCATAGAGTTTCACAGATGGAAGAGGTACAGGAAACAATGCGCTCAGACCTCCAACACCAAGCCAGCTGCATACAATCCCAAGACGCAACTGTCCAGACTTTAACCGAAAGGATTGAAGACCTGGAAAACAGGAGCAGGCGCAATAATCTGAGATTGCGTGGAGTGCCTGAAACGGTAAATCCACCTGAAATAGGCCAATATGTACAAGACTTTTTCAAATTTCTTAAGGGTGCCCCTGCTGCTGCAGACTTACAAGTGGAAAGAGCACACAGGGCTCTCAGGCCCAGACCACCGGCCAGAGCCCCACCAAGGGACATAATCATCAAATTACTCTCCTATAAGGATAAAGAAGATATCCTTCGGCTTTCCAGAAACAAGCACCCTCTTACGTACGAAGGTGCAGAAATACAAGTCTACTCGGATTTATGTCCTGCAACTCTCCAGAAACGAAGAGAACTGCGCTACATTACCTCCTGCCTCAAAGAACAGCAAGTCCAATACAGATGGGGATTCCCCACTTGTATCATCGCATCGAAGAACGGCTCAACAGCAATCTACAAATCTCCAGAAGACCTGCACACTCTAAACCAAACTTTTGGATTACAGATCAGAACACCTAACGTGCCGGTTGCCCCTGCCCGGCCAGATCCTGATGTTAACAGGGAAGGTGTGGTTCGGGGTCGAGATTAAACTATATGAAGCTTGATATCCTATATCAGTGACCTATATCTGGTGCACTGGTAGACCGCTACTCAACACAGAACGCCCTACCCGGATTGAACAGTCCCACACTCTTCAGGAACAGATAAGTTAAAAGACTGCCTATACCAATCTGTGAAATATGCTTAGTTATAACTTTTCCCTTTTAGTTTTTCACCTTAGAGCCTAACATTAGATACATCTGGTACCTCAGTTGGTCTGTTTAAGCACTGAGAGACACGGACAGATACTTGGACTTGATGTATTGCATGTGAGCGTGTCCCTCGATAGTTCTGTTCTAACTGTTTATTTGTGTTTGATAGTTACTGCTATATTGATGCATATGTTCACAATTTATCACACATTGAAATAATTTTTGTCCATAGGTGTGATCCATGGGTCTTCCGACTGGATCTTTCTCTCTCCCCCTAGATCTAGCAGATAGCTCACATAATAAAATAAGATAGAATGTAAGCAAATAGAATGCATGAGCTACGGGGCGGGGGAATAATCATTTGGAATACGTAGCATTTGATTAGAGACACCAAAGCCTCCCATGAGCCGCACTGGAGACCTATGGTGCAACAATATATAATATACTAAAAAAATTAAAAAAAAATAAAAAAAAAAAATACTCTAGTTAGTAACTTATTTGCCCAGCTGAGGCGATAACCGGGGATGAACTGGGGAAGAATTTAGCAAATTATACGTTAATACATATTGGGTGGGTTTTGCTGTTCGGGTACTGTATATAATATGTGTAATATCATGTGGGGGCTGTGTTGATGGACGGTCAGAAAACTTGTTCTTGGGAGGGACGGTCAAAAACTAGTCCTTCATCCATATCTAGGTTCCGACAATGTTACGTGTTATGTTTTTGAGTTACTTTACCTACAAGGTCCATATTTCTGTTAATCTATAGTTACAAGAGTATAGAGGCTAATACCTCTTATTGTTTTACCTGTTTGATATATAGATACCTATTCCCTCCCCTCTAACCCTATAGCCTCAGACTCTCTTGTGTTTCGTGTGAGAATCCAATTTTTGACTGCCTGGTCCCTGTTGGAATCCTCCATATCTGCTCTCTTTTCCCCTATCTCTTTGACTAATATACCTCTCCTCTTTAGACCTCTCATATCTTCCTGAACTTGCCCTCATCTCCTTCCCTCGCCTTACTAACTCTCCCTTTTCTACATTTCAAACCCTATCTCCCTGTCCCTTCCCCTACCCCTCTCCCTCATCTCCCTTGTTCTCCACCTTACCCCCCCCCCTTTTTTTTTTTTTTTTTTTTTTTTTTTTTTTGTTTTTTTTTGTTTTCCTCTCTCTCCCTCCCCCCACACTCACCACAATGGCGCTCCCACAACCACATAATAGAGCCCGCAACCTGGATCTACTCACAGTAAATGTTAAGGGCCTAAACAACCCAGGGAAACGTTCAATTATCACAAGAGATTTACATAGAATGGGTGGTGACATCATTTTTATCCAAGAAACCCACTACTCTAAATATAGGGAACCAAAGTGGTTTAGCAGACATTACCCAGTAGCTGACTTTGCCTCTGGACCCTCCAAAAAGAATGGAGTCGGCATTTTGTTTCACAGCGGTGTCCCCTTCCAGGCGGAGCAAACGCTGAAAGACCCTAATGGAAGATATATAATTACGACAGGTAGACTGTATGGTAGACCCATGACCCTGGCCAATCTATACTTTCCAAATAAGGCTCAAGACGTTTTTTTTAAGAAAGTAATGCAGCGTATTTTGGAAATACAAAAAGGGGTCCTTTATATGGGAGGCGACTTTAATGTCTCGCTGAATCCCAGCCTAGATGCATCTGATGGCCTCTCCAGCGCTCCCCAAAAAGTAGCAAAACATCTGATCCGGTCTTTGAGAGACTTGGGAGTCCACGACGTCTGGCGTACTTTCCACCCATTGGATAAAAACTATACTTTTTATTCACATCCCCACAGGAAGTACACCAGGATCGATTACCTCTTTACCGACTCTGCGGGTCTAGGAGTGACAACGAGTAGTAGTATCAATACAATCACGTGGTCGGACCATGCTCCGGTCAAATGCACTATTAACTGGCCAGACACTCCAATTACTCCTTACGTCTGGAGACTTGATGAGTACCTCCTAGACGACAAAATTTTAGCTCTGGATCTGCATAAAAACATAGAGGAATACTTCCTCCTGAATGCAGACGACACTATGGACAGC